>NC_090650.1:68504553-68797053 GCF_040937935.1 Hyperolius riggenbachi | reverse complement strand
GTCGCTTTAGGTTCCCTTTACAAGGTTTTTATTGATAAGGTGTGAAAATATCACCTAGGAGAAACCTTAGGAGAAAAGGTGAATTGAATAAGGATTCAGGGGACAAAAACAATTCCTATTTTCTCCTAAGTTTTCTCATAAGTGATATTTTCACACTGTATCAATAAAATGCTTTTTAACCACTTGACACCTGAGGCATTTTTTCTCTTGTGGACCAGAGCAATTTTCACCTGTCAGCGCTCCTCCCTTTCTTTTTCCAATAACTTAATCACTACTAATCACAGCGTAATGAACTATATCTTGTTTTTCTTGCCACCAATTAGGCTTTCTTTGGGAGTTACAGTATGCCAAGAATAATTTTATCCTAAATGCATTTTAACATGAATAATAAGAAAAAAAAATTATAAAATGCATTCTTTTTCAGTTTTTGACCATTATAGTGTTAAAATAAAACATTCTACTGTGGATAAAAGCCACACATTTTATGTGCCCTTTTGTCCCGGTTATTGCAACGTTCAAAAAATGTCCCTAGTACAATGTATGGCGCCAATATTTCATTTGGAAATAGAGGTGCATTTTTTCAGTTTTGCGTCCATCACTAATTACAAGCCCATAAATTAAAAATTAATAGTAATATACTGCCTTGACATCAATTTTTAAAAAGTTCAGTCCCTAAGGTAACTACTTATATTTTTTTTTATGTAATTCCCCCCTCCCCCCTTATATAAATAAAAAAAAAAGTTTGGGTATTATGGGAGGGTGTGGGAGGGAAATAGTTAATTATATCAGTCAGTGTGGGGATTTTTATTAAATAAAAAGCAATTTTGGTGCAATATACTTTTTGGCCACAAGATGTCCTCAGTCGTCATTTCCGATTCACGTACGTAAGCACGTGAATCGGAAGTAATCCGTGGCTGTGTAACACAGGAAGATACAATGAATGCCGGCGTCTCGTAGACGCTGGTATTCATTGAATCGGGGACTTAGATTTATGAATGGGACCTGCGGTCCCATTCATTAACTTCCCCTCTATGCGGCGGTAACGGCGGTGCGCGCGCACGCGCGAATGGGAGCGAGCGGCGGCTGCATGCCGCTGCAGACTTGTTTTCACGGCCCTGCTGCATCCTGTCTTTTTTCCAGGGCCGTGATTATACTGCACGGCATGCAGCAAGTAGTTAAACCACCATCAAGCAGGGGCGTTTCTAGGGTCCTTGGAGATCGGGGGCACCTGTGGGCACCAGGTGGGGAGATATATGCTAAGCGCGCCGCGGCAAAAATGGGCGTGACCATGAGGTAAGTGGGCGTGGCCATGGGTGGGGCCAAATGTACATGAACTTAGCAGCGGTGTAAGCTACAGATAACGGGCCTGCCCATCGAAATATTGGATGGAGCCCCCTGTCCTTTATTCAGATAATTTACAATCAGTATAGGCATAGATCAAAGATGTATACGCACATACAATTTTGATCGGTCAATCACTGACCCCCAATTTCCCACCCCCGTGCAGTAAGTGGGCCAACAGACAATGAATTTTATGAACAGAGCTAAAATTGGCTAATCAAAATTGTATGTGTGTACCAGGCTTTACAGCTAATACTGTACATACTGAAAGTAGCAGGGATCAGCATACAATATAGCTGGTTTACAATCAGTAAAGGCACAGAGTAACACCTTACACTGTACACACTGGAGGTAAATCAGCACACAGTGCAGGCACTAGAGAACAGCGTATACTGTACATACTGTAGGCAGCAGAATTCAGCACACTGCAGCTAGCTTGACAAAAATATGAGGATCACGTTGTGCGGCGTGCTTATCGCGCTACACCGAAAAATGGGTGGGCCATGGACCAGAATATAGGTGTGGTAACGGGTGGAGACAAATTTACATGAACCTAGCAATGGTAGGACATTAGATTATGACAGTGGTGGCGAACCTTTTGGTGGCCGAGTGCCCAAACTGCAACCCAAAAGTCACTTATCTATCGCAAAGTGGCAACAGCAATTTAAACTAAATACTGTACAAACGTTTTAACTCATACATAAACATTATGGAAAATCCAAGTTGAAAATAAACTGTGAAGATAAACAATTTCATCCATCCTACTCCTGAAAAATGTATTCAATTTTTTAGAACCTCCCAGTTTTATTTTCTGTTTTAAAAAGCTAAAAAAGTAGGTTTAATGCTATTGTCTCATATGATAAGGATTCAGCTTTTCCCATTGTCTCGCAGTTAGCAATCATGTGACCCCCAAAAAGACAAATCCAGCAATCATGAGGCCCCCAACAAATCATGAGGCCCCCAACAAGACAAATTCAGCAATCATGAGGCCTCCAACAAATCATGAGGCCCCCAACAAGACAAATTCAGCAATCATGAGGCCCCCAACAAATCATAAGGCTCCCAACAAGACACATTCAGCAGTCATGAGGCACATAAATAGACAGCATTTCATATAAATAGGCAGAATGCCCCCTTAATATGGTAACCCCCCAAGTTAGGTAGTGAGTGACAGGGACCCCCAGGTTAGCTAGTGAGTGACAGGCGCCTCCAGTTAGGTAGTGAGTGACAGGGACCCCGATAGTGAGTGACAGGGAGCCCCTTTAGGTAGTGAGTAAGTGCCAGGGAGCCCCTTTAGGTAGTGAGTGAGTGCCAGGGAGCCCCTTTAGGCAGTGAGTGAGTGCCAGGGATCCCCTTCAGGCAGTGAGTGAGTGCCAGGGAGCCCCTTTAGGCAGTGAGTGAGTGCCAGGGAGGCCCTTTAGGTAGTGAGTGAGTGCCAGGGAGCCCCTTCAGGCAGTAAGTGAGTGCCAGGGAGCCCCTTCAGGCAGTGAGTGAATGCCAGGGAGCCCCTTCAGGCAGTGAGTGAGTGACAGGGAGCCCCTTTAGGTAGTGAGTGAGTGCCAGGGAGCCCCTTTAGGTAGTGAGTGAGTGACAGGGAGCCCCATTAGGGAGTGAGTGAGTGCCAGGGAGCCCCTTTAGGTAGTGAGTGAGTGACAGGGAGCCCCTTTAGGTAGTGAGTGAGTGACAGGGAGCCCCTTTAGGAAGTGAGTGAGTGACAGGGAGCCCCATTAGGGAGTGAGTGAGTGAGTGAGTGACAGGGAGCCCCTTTAGGTAGTGAGTGAGTGACAGGGAGCCCCTTTAGGTAGTGAGTGAGTGACAGGGAGCCCCATTAGGAAGTGAGTGAGCGACAGGGAGTCCCTTTAGGCAGTGAGTGAGTGACAAGGAGCCCCTTTAGGCAGTGAGTGAGTGCCAGGGAGCCCCTTTAGGCAGTGAGTGAGTGACAGGGAGGCCCTTTAGGTAGTGAGTAAGTGACAGGGAGGCCCTTTAGGTAGTGAGTGAGTGGCAGGGAGGCCCTTTAGGTAGTGAGTGAGTGACAGGGAGGCCCTTTAGGTAGTGAGTGACAGGGAGCCCCATTAGGGAGTGAGTGAGTGCCAGGGAGCCCCTTCAGGCAGTGAGTGAGTGCCAGGGTGCCCCTTCAGGCAGTGAGTGAGTGCCAGGGAGCCCCTTCAGGCAGTGAGTGAGTGACAGGGAGCCCCTTTAGGTAGGTAGTGAGTGAGTGACAGGGAGGCCCTTTAGGTAGTGAGTGAGTGACAGGGAGGCCCTTTAGGTAGTGAGTGAGTGACAGGGAGCCCCATTAGGGAGTGAGTGAGTGCTAGGGAGCCCCTTTAGGTAGTGAGTGCCAGGGAGCCCCTTTAGGTAGTGAGTGAGTGACAGGGAGCCCCTTTAGGTAGTGAGTGAGTGACAGGGAGCCCCATTAGGAAGTGCGTGAGTGACAGGGAGTCCCTTTAGGCAGTGAGTGAGTGACAGGGAGTCCCTTTAGGTAGTGAGTGAGTGACAGGGAGTCCCTTTAGGTAGTGAGTGAGTGACAGGGAGGCCCTTTAGGTAGTGAGTGAGTGAAAGGGAGGCCCTTTAGGCAGTGAGTGAGTGCCAGGGAGCCCCTTTAGGCAGTGAGTGAGTGACAGGGAGCCCCTTTAGTTAGTGAGTGAGTGCCAGGGAGCCCCTTTACGCAGTGAGTGAGTGACAGGGAGTCCCTTTAGGTAGTGAGTGAGTGACAGGGAGCCCCTTTAGGAAGTGAGTGAGTGACAGGGAGGCCCTTTAGGCAGTAAGTGAGTGACAGGGAGGCTCCTTTAGGTAGTGAGTGAGTGCCAGGGAGCCCCTTTAGGCAGTGAGTGAGTGACAGGTAGTCCCTTTAGCTAGTGAGTGAGTGACAGGGAGCCCCTTTAGGAAGTGAGTGAGTGACAGGGAGGCCCTTTAGGAAGTGAGTGAGTGACAGGGAGCCCCTTTAGGAAGTGAGTGAGTGACAGGGAGCCCCTTTAGGAAGTGAGTGAGTGACAGGGAGGCCCTTTAGGTAGTGAGTGAGTAACAGGGAGGCCCCCCCTCTAGCCGCCGCCGCTCCCCCCTCACCTGGCAGTGTATTCAGACCTCAGGATCAGCGGCGACCCGACCAGTACTAGCGGGCGCCGGACGCACCCGCTCGATATGCGGAAGTGATGTCACTTCCGCATATTAGTGCGAGCGCTGGGTCCTAGCGCCCGCACGATTGGTCGCCGGCTTGCCGCCTGATCCTGAGGTCTGAGTGACGCGGCAGTGGCGGCGGCGGCTGGAGGGAGCCGCTGACAGAGGGGGTGGCGGCGCGAAGAGATCCGTGGCACCCCAGGACAGATTGGGGGCACGTGCCCCCCCAAAATAGGGCTAGCGACGCCCCTGCCATCAAGCAAGAAAATACTCAAAGGCAGAATGCTAAAATTATTTTTAACAGGAGATGAAAAATTATCTCCTAGTACAAAACTTCGGAGAAAAAGTGAATTGAATAAGGGCAAATACTACAAAACACTGACACAGTAAGACTGAAGACTTACTAGGGTTAGGCCCAGAGGATTATGGAGACATACCTTTCTAGATGATTAACATCCTGGGCGATACAATAATATCACCAGGGGCGGCGCAGCACTTTTTTTTTATTTTAATTTTTTTCAATCATGTAGCTAGCCTAGCGCTAGCTACATGATAGCCGCTGTGCAGCGGCATCCCCCCACCCCCTCCGATCGCCTCCGGCGATCAGAGAAAACAGGAAATCCCGTTCAGAACGGGATTTCCTGTTTGGCTTCCCCCTTCGCCATGGCGACGATCAGGATGACGTCAGAGGGAGTCCCGATCCACCCCTCAGCGCTGCCTGGCACTGATTGGCCAGGCTGTGCATGGGGTCTGGGGGGGGCAGCGCGGCACGGCAGATAGCGGCGAATCAGCGTGGAGCGGCGGCAATCGGTATATACACGCAGCTAGCAAAGTGCTAGCTGCGTGCAACAAAAAAAAATTATGCAAATCGGCCCAGCAGTGCCTGAGAAATCCTCTGCGGCGGTTTACCCCGAGCTCAGCTCGGTATTATCGCCCAGAGGGTTAAAAACTTTAAACATTTGCAGTGAGAATCTATAAAGACTTGAGTCCTCAGTAAGTGTTAAATGCGCTGCCTGCTGCGCTTTACAAGGGAAGAAAATCTTCACGCTCCCAATTCATGGATTTGCTTTCTTTACAGTGTAATTAGTTACTGTCTGCTGCATTGAAAAGAGCCTTCAGCATGACTGTGGACAAATTAATGCAATCAGGCTGAGATTTAAAAAAAAGAGAAAAAAACAAGGACATACAGTAGAACCTTAGCAAATTAGTAGAAACACAGTGGGACATTTATGACAAGTAGTAGATAATGATGGTGTCGCCATGGCGTTATTATGTTGTCAATATTTTGCTTGCAGCACTTGAGGTACACCATGCAGCTAACTTATGGCAAACCTGTCTTGTATGGATACTTAAAAGAACAATTTATGAGATGTTATTTGATGGACATATCTGGTTACATGGCCAAAAAACATATAGCTGACCTGTTTCGGACCTAGCTGGTCCTTAATCATAGCTGTTTCAAAAGTCCAAACATCTGTGCTTAAAAAGGAGGTGGCAAGAAGTTGGTTGGTCCGACTCCACCCGTGTTTTGTTTGGTTCTGTAACCGGTTACATCCGTCAATAAATGTTCAAGCTTCAGGCGCTGCTTGAATCTCCTACAGGGTCGGTTCACGACTTTTTGCTGCCCGAGGCAAACTTGTGAACTTGTGACAATGCGCCAATCCCTCCCCCCCCCCCTTTCACACACATATACAGCACCCAAAAATTTTCACCCTCAGCATAGGTAGGTAGGTAGCCAGGTATAGTTGCCTCAAAATAGGTAGTATAGTTGTCACAGTATAGCTAGTATAGGTGCCCCCAGTGTAGTTAGTATAGTTGCCCCAGTATAGTTAGTATAGTTGCCAAACTATAGCTAGTATAGTTGCCTCTATTGTAGGTAGTATAATTCCCCCAGTATAGTTGCTACTGTATAGCTAGTATAGGTGCCCCCAGTTAGTACAGTTGCCACTAGAGATGGGCCGAACCTCAGATTTTTGGTTTGCGAACCTACTGCGAAAGTTTGGTTCGAGCAAACTTTCGCGAACTGCAATAGACTTCAATGGAGAGGCGAACTTGAAAATTTAGAAAAAATTATGCTGGCTAGAAAAATGATGGAAAGATGTTTCAAGGGTCCTAACACCTGGAGGGGGGCATGGCGGAGTGGGATACATGCCAAAAGTCCCAGGAAAAAATCTGGATTTGACACAAAGCAGCGTTTTAAGGGCAGAAATCACATTGAATGCTAAATTGCAGGCCTAAAGTGCTTTAAAACATCTTGCATGTGTATACATCAATCAGGTAGTGTAATTAGTGTACTGCTTTACACTGACAGACCAAACTCACTGTGTAACGCACCGCAAACAGCTGATTGTGTAGTGACGGCCGTGCTGGACTGGTGCGCAACATGGCGAGATTGCTCTTCCTCAGTGATATCAGGTAATGTCTGACTGCCTTATCAACTTTCGATGGTTCTTTTTCTACCATTGTTAAAGCTTGGCTTACATCTATTTTTTTTTAAATTACATTTTCTACTTGCTGTTCAGTACCTGCAACGAGAATCTGTTATGGAGGGCAAGTCTGCCTTTGTCACCACGGTTAATGGCCGGGGAATCAAGGTTCGATTCCGGTCCAAAGGGGGAGCCTGAGACCCATGCTGTACCTGCCCTGATCGTGCTTTGCAGACCAGGTCTGTGGTCAGATGGACCCTTGACCCAGCGGAAGACAAACCAACTCGAAAGCATTTGCCAAGAATGTTTTATGAAGGGCAAGTCTGCCATTCATTCAACTGTGTGAAACGGCTACCACCACACATCCAGGCAAGGAAGGCAGCAGGCATGGCATGCCTGCCCCGAGGTAGTGACCAAAAATAACAATACGGGAGTACTTTCGAGGCCCTGCTGTGTATGTGAAATTAATCAACTTTAAATCCTTTAACGAGAATCTGTTATGGAGGGCAAGTCTGATGGTGCCTTCACTGCGATTCACCAGGATGGTCTCCTCCTCAAAGAGGCGAGACTATTGTATGGAGGGCAAGTCTGCCATTGTGAGTGACCACAGGTAATGGCCGGGGAATCCTGGTTGTATTCCGGTCCGGAGTTGGAGCCTAAGAAACGGCTACCACCACACATCCAAGCAAGGAAGGCAGCAGGTATGGCATGCCCGCCCCGAGGTAGTGACCAAAAATAACAATACGGGAGGACTTTTGAGGCCCTGCTGTGTATGTGAAATGAATCAACTTTAAATCCTTTAACGAGAATCTGTTATGGAGGGCAATGATTCCATCATCACCCTCCTTTATGAGAATCTGTTCTGGAGGGCAAGTCTGCCATCTATTCAAGTGAAAGGTATGCACTGACTGCCAGGTATAATACAATGTGCAGTCACAGATGCAGTGAAAGGTCTCTGCAAACAGCTGTTTGTGTAGTGACGGCCGTGCTGGACTGGTGTGCACCATAACGAGAGTGCAGGTGATGGTGGCTTTACAGCCCATATGGTTGCCCGGCTGATGTGGCTGAATGACAGAACAGTAACTGTCCAGCTAATCAAATTTGGTCTGACCACAATGAAGCAACGACCTTATTATCTTTGGTGTGCCAACCCCCGAGACACTCATATAGCCGGCGGTCATTGCTTCATTGTGATACGCAAGCCCCTTCACCGCGGCAAGGTAATGATCACGAAGGGGGATGGGCACATGTACACGCCTTTTGTTTTTTTGTTGCAGCCGCCCGCAGTTCAGCCAGAAAAATTAGGCAGGCATGTAGACGCCCCAGAAAAATTATTATAGCGGCCGCTGCTAGCAGCGGCCTAAAAAATTCAGGAATCCGCCTGGAGTCCTGGTCCCTGTTGGTGGTGGCGGAGAAGGCAGTCAAGCGGCCGGCGGGCAGAGGTGCTGTGTGGGGAGCGACGTAGTCTTGGGGCAGGCAGCCAGTCACACGGCGTGCAGGCAGAGATGCTGTGTGTGGGGACTGACTTAGTCTGTTTGCGGGCAATAGCCCTCCGGGATCCAGGCCTCATTCATTTTGATAAAGGTGAGGTACTGAAAACTGTTGTGACTTAGGCGACTTCTCTTCTCAGTGACAATGACTCCAGCTGCACTGAAGGTCCTTTCTGACAGGACGTTTGTGGCAGGGCAAGAAAGAAGTTGGATGTCAAATTGGGATAGCTCTGGCCACAGGTCAAGCCTGCGCACCCAGTAGTCCAAGGGTTCATCATCGCTGCTCACAGTGTCTACATCCACACTTAAGGCCAGGTAGTTGGCTACCAGCCGGTCCAGGCGTTGGTGGAGGGTGGATCCCGAAGGGCTACGGCAAGGCTTTGGACTCAAGAATGTCTGCATGTCCGACATGACCATGAGATCGCTGGAGCGTCGTGTCCTTGCCTGCGTGGACATGGGAGGAGGATTACTGGCAGTGGTACTTTTATTGCCCTTAAACGCATTGTAAAGCATAGTTGCCAGCTTGTTCTGCACGTACTGCATCCTTTCCACCTTCAGGTGAGTTGGTAACAGGTGCGCCACCTTGTGCCTGTACTGAAGGTCTAGTAGAGTGGCCACCCAGTACAGGTCATTCGCCTTGAGTTTTTTTATACGGAGGTCCCTCAACAGGCTGGACAGCATGAAAGACGCTATCTGCACAAAGTCGGATCCAGACGTACTATCCATCTCCTCTTGCTCTTCCTGAGTGACGTTACGTAAGTCCTCTTCCTACCCCCAGCCATGAACAATACCACGGGAACGTGGAGCAGCACAAGCCCCCTGTGACGGCTGCTGCGGTTGTTCTTCTGCCGCCGCCTCTTCCTCCTCCACAGAAACACCTTCCTCATCATCCGAGTCTGACTCCTCTTCTTCCCCACACGACTCCACTTCTTCCTCCTCTTCCCGCCTCTGTACTGCCACAGGTGTTGAGGAAACATCTGGTTCCGATGAAAATTGCTCCCACGACTCTTCCTGCCGTAACTGTTCCTGTTCACGCTCCTTCACAGCTTGATCCAGCACTCTACGCACAACACGCTCCAGGAAGTAAGCGTAGGGAATCAAGTCACTGATGGTGCCTTCAGTGCAACTCACAACAAAACAAACATTCTACAGTGATGCACCTATCAGTAGTAAAGGTGTTGCCATCTGTGATAAATTTAAGACTGTAAATCAAGGAGAGGAAAGATTTCAAAATGGGCAAACATTGACTAAATATATAATTGTAAAGTTTGGGTGGTAAAATACATTTCTTTTAACCCTCTGGGCGATAATCCCGAGCTGAGCTCGGGGTAAGCCGCCGCAGAGGATTTCTCAGGCCCTGGTGGGCCGATTTGCATATTTTTTTTGTTGTTGCACGCAGCTAGCAGTTTGCTAGCTCCGTGTATATACCGATCGCCGCCGGTCCGCGCTGATTCGACGCTAACCGCCGTGCCGCGCCGCCCCCCCAGACCCTGTGCGCAGCCTGGCCAATCAGTGCCAGGCAGCGCTGAGGGGTGGATCGGGACTCCCTCTGACGTCATGACGTCATTGACGTTGATGGCGTCATCCCGATCTGAACGGGATTTCCTGTTTGCTTTGATCGCCGGAGGCGATCGGAGGGGGTGGGGGGATGCCGCTGCACAGCGGCTATCATGTAGCTAGCGCTAGGCTAGCTACATGATTAAAAAAAAAATGCTGCGCCGCCCCCTGGCGATATTATTGTTTTGACCAGGAGGTTAAACCTGGCAGTGGGTGGAATTGTGGTGATTTTAGGTCATTAGCATCCCCTTGCTTCAATCTACAATAGTTTTTTCCACAAATCAATTGGTGAAGCTTTTGAATGCCCTACAGACTCCTGGGCGTCATTCATAGTGGGAGGTGTAGTAATATAGTAGTAGCCATTTTTGAACTTGTATCTTGTGGAAGCCATATTTTTTCATTTTATTTCTGCTATGTAAGGGAAATAGTAGCTTAGACTTTTATGTCTTTTAGAGACAACCTGGCTGCTGACGTTGAAATAATTGTCACCTGGAAATGGTAAATGTGCATATCTCTGTGAAGGGCTGCAAATCCAATTTGAATAGACCAGCTAAGTTGAATAGCCTCCAGAAACCTGGACATTGTGTGATATTCAGTCAGCCTCTAGCAAGAAAATGCTTAATTAGACAACAATTACCCAGCCATTTGTCAGGAATGGTCTGATGTGCTTGGAAGGTGTTTGCATTGCTTTGAAGTCTGTATACACATATACAGCCGCCTGTTGTTCCAAATACACAACTGGAATCTAGAGTCTGGGAGGGTTGTGAAATTTACATATAACAGCAAGCTGGGATATTACAAGATGTCTTTGCAAACTGTGATGTCAGCATCTGAGGAAATTAGATTATTTCTTGGTTTGTAGCCTCAGGTTACGCTTCTTGCTATAAAAAATCAGCTTGGAAAATTCAGAACTTGTAGTTCCCCAGGAGATAGCAAGAAGCTAGGACTACCCTGGTCTAACCAGCTGCGTCCTCCCACAAAACCTTCATGCTGGCAAAGTGATTCTTCCATTATTCCCGTTTTTATTTTTGCAAACTGCCTTGTTGTGTGTCTTTGTAGTTTTTATTGTGCTTTTGTAAATATTTTGTATATATTTCTTTCTGCACTGTTCCACTTTTTGGAATACTAAATCTTTATTTAATAAGCCTGTCTTCTGATGTACTAAGCAGAGCTCGCATCTACTAGAGAGAGACTGCAGTGTTGGTGTGTTACAAGTTTAGTGCCTGATTGTATGCTGGGATTGTGCCTTGCTACCGTGTGATTGCATTGGGTGTGTGGCGTTCTCGTACTCTGGCCTAAAGCTCGAAGCTGACCCAAATATGTAAACGCTGGACTGAGTGCAGGCCACTTGACAGCAGAGTGGGAATTGTCATAGTGTCTACTGTCTAGCAGCTGCTAGTGGTGGCAGAGTGTGTGTTGTGAGGGGCAACAGCCTTGTGTTAGCTTGAATAAGGCTGCTTCCCCTCTCGATCTGGTCGAAACTGAAAAAAAACCCAGTCGGGAACTGTCTCTGCAGACTTGCCATGGGGCCGGTTCCTGACAGGAGGGGCCAGGAGATATACAGTGGGAGGGGCAGGAGGTATGCAGTGGGAGGGGCAGGAGGGATGCAGTGGGTGGGAGGGGGCAGGAGGGATGCAGTGGGAAAGGGAAAGAGGGATGCAGTGGAAGGGGGCAGGAAAGATGCAGTGGAAGAGGGCAGGACTGACACACTGCAGCAAAGGATAACTTCCAGAGAACACACAACCATGGCATAACCTCTTTAGGATGAACTTAACCATTTAGCTCAGTTAAATCTATTTGAATGAGTTTGAGGAGGAGAAATCGGAGAGAGCCGCAGAGATACTTGCAGCGTGTCCCTTTGAACTGCTCATATGAGCAAAAACTAAAGCTGGCCATACACTAGACAATTTTACCCGTTGACATCCAGCAGATTTGATCACTGTGAATTAATTTGCGAGAAAATCGCTAAAGCTGGCCACTAATGGTCCAATTTCTAGCGAAAAATCGTTTGAGCGATCAGAAATTCTGATCGGATGAAAAATCGTTCACTACACCATCAAGGAACCAATCTTTGCTTCCTATCTATTCAAACCAACAAGAAAATCCAAATTTTGGTTTGACAAAAATCCAATCAGACGACTATTTTTATAATCGTTTGTAATCGATTGTGCCCATCAACTGAGATTAATTTCAACCAATCCGATCAGAGTTTTTGAATGCTCAAACGATTTTTCACTAGAAAATGGACTGTTAGTGGCCACCTTAAAGAAGAGTGTTGGCTGTACCTGTCCTACTGGGTCATGTCCTCCCATGTCCTGTGGTTCACTACATGCCTTGGGTCTCCTCCTTCCTGTGTTTCTTCTCTTCTTCTACAATCCACAGTTCAAACACTAGAGGTCCTGCGTGTATGCTGCATAGGTGTATGGCCACCTTAAAGGGAATCTGAAGTGAAAATAAACTTATGATATAATGATTTGTATGTGTAGTACAGCTAAGAAATAAAACATTAGCAGCAGAGATATAAGTCTAATTTTGTTTCCAGTAAAGGAAGAGTTAAGAAACCCCAGTTGTTATCTATGCAAAAAAGCTTCTCCGAACTCTCCAAATTTCTAAGTCGCAGAGAGCTCTGTCTTCTGAAGCTTATTATCTCAAGTGTCTGTCACTGTATTTGGTATTTTTCTGCAGAGGAAAGTTCAAAAGGTCATTAGTGTGCTCTGTGAAATCATTAAGGCCTTGTTCCCATTCCACTCCGATCACGTTAGCATTCGCGTTGGGCGTTTAACACAATTTAGTTTTTTGCTATTCCAGGCTCTTGGGTGTGCATTTTTGTTAAAAGCGCTTTTCTAAGCGCTGTTCCAGAGCGTTTTTTTAATTCACTCCTTGACGCAAGTCAGGAAGTGAACTCTTTGACCCGGAAAAGAATAAATACAATGTATTTATTCTTAAAAACGCGAATGCAATCGCTGCACAAAGCAATTTTGTGAGTGTTTGCGTCTTTCCCATACCTTCCATTGAGGCAAAATCGCCTCAAAAATGGTACAGGCAGCGCTTTGCTGAGCGGATCAGAAACGAACCGCTCAGATGTGAACTCTCTCATAGGGAATCATTGCACAAGCGTTTTTAGGGCGATTTTGAAAATCGCCTGTGCTTGAAAAAAAGGCGAAAACTCCCTTAGTGTGAACGAACCCTTAGAATGCTGAGTGTAGTGTTTAAACTGCAAATATTAGAGAATGATGCAATGTTATAAAAAAACACTATATAACTGAAAATAAGTATAATAAGAAAATAAGACTAATATTCTATTAATTATCCGTACTACACAACCAATTTATTATATCATAATTTTCTTTTCGCTTCAGTGTCTCTTTAACCTCCCTAGCGGTATGATTATTTCCACATTCTTTTTTTTCAAAAGCGGTGCAATTTTTTCACAAGCTTTCAGATGCTAAAAATCATACGGCTTGATAGATCTGAGGCAGCCCTGCACATTCCACACCTCCGATGGATCCAACTCGGAATTACTGCTCTGAGCTGTGGATTTCCGTCCCGAGCCTGACTCGAGGTTACCGCTAGGGAGGTTAAGTGGCATATCTATTATTAGCTATAAAAATGGCATCAGTAGCACACCATTATCATATATTCATACCGTGTGATTGTTTATTGAACAATATCAATAAAAATGAAATCTGCAAAATTTCCCTTTCCTAGCTATAAAAATTGTATCACTAGCAAATCTCTGTCAAGTATACCTACCGTCAGGTCTGGAATTTACATCACAGAAGCCTATAGGCACAGATGTCCTGGCATCCTATAGGCACAGATGACCTGGCATCTTAAACTTTACCCTCCATGAACTTATGAACTCCAGCACCGCACTGCAAGTGTCCTGGCTGTCCCAGATGTCACTTCTCCCTTATGCTGGGCATACACGGTCAGTTTTTCCTTCTCAATTGAGCCACAGATGGCTCGACTGATAATTTCCGACAGGTCCGATCACCGCGCGGATCGATTCGCAGCTCGATCCCCGCAGGCGGGCAATGGACAGAATCGAGCTGAAGATAAGGAAGCGCCCGTGGGGACGAGCGGGAATCGATCCGGGCTGCCGCGGGGACGAGCGGGGACACGGCAGGAGTCGTCCGGCGGCTAATCGAGCCACCGAATTGCTCCGTGTATGCTTACTTCCCTTGTCCGTTATAGTTACAGGTATCCCTTAGCATTAGGTAGCCAGAAGTACCCTCAGTATTAACCCTTTGGGCGATAGAATTATATCGCCCAGGAGGGGGCGCAGCACTATTTTTTTAATTTTTAATTTTTTAAATCATGTAGCGAGCCCTGGGCTCGCTACATGCGGCATCCCCCCACCCACTCCGATCGCCTTCGGCGATCAGAGTAAGCAGGAAATCCCGTTCAGAACGGGATTTCCTGCTGGGCTTCCCCGGTCGCCATGGCGACGGGGCAGGATGACGTCACCGACGTCATGGACGTCGTGACATCAGAGGGAGTTCCGATCCACCCCTCAGCGCTGCATGGCACTGATTGGCCAGGCTGCGCAAGGGGTCGGGGAGGGGGGGGGCTGCGCGGCACGGCGAGTAGCGGCGGATCGGCGGTGAGCGGCGGCGATCGGAAGTTACACGCAGCTAGCAAAGTGCTAGCTGCGTGTAACAAAAAAAAATTATGCAAATCGGCCCACCAGGGCCTGAGAACTCCTCCTGCGCGACGTACCCCGAGCTCAGCTCGGGATTATCGCTCAGGAGGTTAAGAAGCTAGACCTACGCAGACTGACGAGGGATCTCATCACTGGAATGCAGAGAGCTGGACTAGTAACCTTTCATTTACGTTCTGCTCGGAACTCTGCATAGGGAAGGAGGAAGGGTGCCACCAGGGGAGTTAGCCACCTTTCCATCATCAGACGCCTGTTGGCACGTGCCTACAATGCCTTATGGTAAATCCATTCCTGCCTACCGTGTCATTATTTATTGAACAATATCAATAAAAATTATATCTGCAAACATTTACTTCTCCAACTTGTAGTTGTCAAAGACGTTTGCTGGGGACTTGTCAGAAGAGACTTTCTGAAGTTCATCTAAGAAACATCTGCTGAAAATATGGAATGAAAATGTTGTGTGTATTTACCAATCAAATCGATTATAAATATCCTAAGGGTCATAGACTAATGTGGCTGGTTCTGTGTTCTCTTCAAACTACCGCAGCATGGATTTCTGCAATCTAAATAAACAATTGATGACTACAGACTGTATAATACCATACAATAACAGTACACCCTTGTAAATCAAGATTTGTGTATTTTCAATGCCCTTGTATAGTTTCTATCGTCAAAGCATTGAACCTTTCTAAGCCTTGTTCGGGAACAGCAAAAGCATTCTTGGAATATTTTGTTAAATCTTCTGTTTAAAGAATGGGGGCTTTACAGACAGCTTGACCCAGTCATCTTACCCTTCCACTCTTCATTAATGATGAATTATGATTTAGTGCATAACTTAAAAATATGTATCACGCAGGATAGAATGAAAAATCAACATTGTGCTTTTAGAGGATGAAGCTGATGAGTTTGACGAAATTCAACTTTACAAGAAAAAAAGAATCACCTACTTAACGCAATCCCGAAGTGTAATAAAATATAAGTTAGGCACGTACCTCATTAGTAGGAAACCTCTAGATAGTCTAGAGGCTTTCTGGATCCTACTCCAGGCCACCGATCCAGCACTGGGTTTCTCTTTGCATTTGTTTAATCCCACAACTGGTGAGTTGGACGCAGGGTGAGCCAAATGACAGCTCACCCCGCTGCCGCACAAACTCCGGGAGACATCAAGTACAATTACCCCTCCAAGTTGTAGCAACTAGGAGGGAGAAGTAATTCACGATCCTGCAATTGCCAGTACCCAAATTACCCATTGCGCGGGCTGCAGACTTTAGCACTAGTGTTAAAATGGCGCCCAACTCTAGCACTACGTAGCCGGCACTATTGTCCCGAAACCACCTGCTTCGTTGTCTTTATCTTCTGGCCAGGAGCAAGGCCATGAATGAGTGCATAGATCCAGTGCTAGATCGGTGAGCTGGAGAGGGATCTGCGATGCCTCTGGACTATCCAGAGGCTTTCCACTTATAAGTTAAATCTATAACTTTTATACTTTTGTATTACTTCAGGATTGGGTTTAAAGATCTCCTGTAGGTGTTAATTAAAGGTATCCTACTAGAACTATGAGCTAAACTTGGAACACTGTTTTTTTTTGCTGCTTGTGATTGGAAATGCAATAGTAAAATGTTTTGGGAAAGAACAAATGTGTCACTCTATACCCCATATCCAAAGGAGAAACAATCCGCACACCAACTTCTTGCTGACTCTGAGATTTATGAATAAAAAATCAAATTAATAGCAATGTACACAAAGGACTAACACATTTCCTTTACATAGAAGCTGGCTAAAACGTAATGCTGACAAAACTGAGGTTATTTTTATCGAAGGTCAGGGCTCAACAGCAAAGCAGCCCCAGTCTCAACCAACACCGCTAAGGATAGGGAGCTTAGACCTGAACAACTCAGACTGCGTGCGCAGCCTGGAAGTACTGATTGATGGGAAATTAAGCTTCAGGAATCAAATCTCAGCTGTTGTGAAACATTCCTTCTTTCACCTAAGAAATATTGCAAGGATTAAACACCTCATTCCTTCAGAGGATCTTCCAACCATAGTTCATGTCTTCATCACATCAAGGTTGGACTACTGCAATGTCCTCTACACAGGCCTTCATAAGAAAGACCTACGCCGCCTGCAATTAGTACAGAATGCCGCCGCAAGGCTGTTAACGAGCCAACCCCGCCATTGCCACATAACACCAACCCTGTGCTCACTCCACTGGCTACCGATAAAATGGAGAATTCTGTTTAAGATTGGCTTACTGACATTCAAATCCTTGCACAATCCGGGTCCTGGATACCTGAAGGACTTGCTGCAACTGCATCACCCCCCAACAATCTTAGATCAAAAGGTCGTAACACCTTGGTCACCCCCAGAGTCCGCCTCAAAACCTTTGGAGACAGAGCCTTTTGTCATGCTGCCCCTACACTTTGGAACTCCCTGCCACACCCAATCAGGACAGCTCCATCCCTGGAAGCAATTAAGTCTAAACTGACAATCCACCTCTTCAGTCTGGCATTTATGATATCCTGACTATCTCCTCTGTAACACAGCCCAGCCTGCAATCCTGTATTGATCTGAGACACAACTATGCGCTTTGAGTCCTATGGGAGAAAAGTGCTTTACAAATGTTATTGTATTGTATTGTATAGTCACAGGGCACTATAACTCTATGATTAAGCACCTGAAAGTATGTACATGGTAGTCTACATATACCTTGGGAGAAACACTTGCAGCACTGTAGTACTTCATCTAGTTCTATGTGTGAAATTGCTTTTGGAACTTGATCATCAAGTTCTGTAGTCTCCTTGTTGCCGACCCCACGCTTTTCTGAATTCCCCCTCTGTTGCAGATTCCTGACAGACTACCCAAACCATTGCTGAACTCCTGCTCATTACACTGGTATTGGGTAGGATGGAGGCACCCTCTGTGTATTCTATTTTAGTGTTTCTTTAAAAAAATTAAAAATAACGAAGAGAGAGGTAATCACTTACCTCTCCAGGTGATATATACTCCAGTTCAAATGAAAAAGAGTGCATTCAAAAAACAGACTACGCGTTTCATGGGTCATGGCCCACTTCCTTAGGTCAATAAAAAATGCCTTAATAGCATAGGGGGTAGAGTGTAGACACCTTCACTCTATCCCCTGTGCTATTAAGGCTTTTTGTACTGACTGGATGAAGCAGCCATGATGCGAGAAATGCGTAGTCAGACTACACTTTTTTTTATTAAACTTTTTTCCAGTTGAACTGGTGTCTATATCATCTGGAGATTTAAAAGAAACACTAAAATAGAACACACATTTGGCACCTCCCTCCTACCCATTACCAGTCAGACCTCCTTTGGAGGTAATAGCTTTGCAGCTTTTCTGGAAAGTCCATCGTACTGCAGGAGAGCGACTGTCCAGTATCCTGCAAGACCTGGAGTACCGAGCAGTACTGATCAGAGATGGTTAATTCCCTGTTAATTCCCTGCAGCCCTATACAGTGGTTGCAGGAACTGAGAACCCTCCTTGTGAGTATATATGACTATACTTTCATCCTTCTTATACCAAACAATACTGCATCATTGGGCACCCAGCCTCTCTCTACTTCTCGTTTAGGGACTCTTGGTCCCTACAAGACTCATCAACAAAAACCAAACCTACTGCTCATGTGACTGCGCGCCATGTTACCGAATCCAAAAGAAGTTCTAGCCTCTTACGTCTCTGTTCAAAACTAAAATCCTTTTTCCTGGAACTGAAATACAATTTGGCATGTTCCAGCTTTTTTGAAATGTGTTGCTGGTGTGAAATTCAATCTGACAACATACTTTTCAAAAGGCAAATATATTTCAAAGTTTCAACATCTGCTATATGTGTATGTCTTTGTACCATTTTTGATTAAAAATAGGATTTGAATGATTTTATGCAAATCACAACATTCTGTTTTGTGTTTTATATAACCAAAAATGGGAAAATATATACCTAAGGGTGTTCACTCCCATTCTTTAATAGAACAATCAAAAACAGAGAGATTGATAAATATTTAGTTCACATCATAATGTTATTTTTTGTGGTTGTCAGTGCCTGGCTAGGGATTATTCCATTATGTTATACATCAGTGAATGAACCATATCGCAAGTGCATCATTCTGCTTTGAATTTTTGAATTTCAAAGAGTCTTTTATCAAACATATGTGGACTAGTCTCAAGCTGCAATGAATATGTATATAATCAAACTACCAGAAATTACAAAAAGTTTTTAATGTTGAACTTTAGCAAAAATAGAAGAAGGAGGTGGGGGGGGGGGCAAACATTTCAAAGTGAGAAGTAAAAAATGGAAGATCGATCGATTGATAAATTCATTCATGTTATCTGATTCTCCGTAAGTTTGCAGTTGAGCATCTTTACTGCTGGGAGGCAGTAAATATATATACTTCACACTGTGGGAGGGGTTTCACCGACTGTGGGAGGAGTTTCACCTCAATATCAGCCACACAAATGTCCCTAAAGATCTATTCAAGGTAAAGGAAAATTCTTGTGGAATGGATGTCTCGGCTACTGATTCGGAGGAAGTCCAATCCTAGATTAAAGTTCCTCTTTAATAAAAGGAGAGTGAGGTGTCCATGCTCTAAGAAAGTAATCGTGGAAAGGATGATATTTGACCATCTGATACTACTAAGGAAAAAGTAAACTCACAAACACCCATGAATAGAGAATACCAGAACAACCAAGCAGCTCAGGGTGACCCAAACCACTAGGACTGTATATGGGGATAAAACAGACCAAAAAGCCCTCCTACTAATAAGCAATGCTTGGTGAAATTTGCCTTCTTACAACAGAAGTAAATTTGCATAATTCAGCTATAAGTGAACATCTGTGGTTACCCACAATGCACCACTACTGAATATGCAAATTATCCCTTTTCGCCCTTGTTAAGCCAGGCAAGCATCCAGAACCGCTGGTGTATAGCAAGCCTATAGCTTATAGCCTATAGCTTTAAATATTACACAGCCACACCAACCCCACATATAGACAGCCTGTTTCGGGCTTTTGGCCCTCATGAGTACATGGTAGGGATTGATATGGCTGTGTGAAACAGGGCTTGGACCAGTACAACAGAGTAATCATACAGCTCGGGGTGACCCAAACCGCTAGGAATGTATAGGGGGATAAAAGAATAGAGAATGAAACATATCCACTGAAATGAGGGCAAAAAACAGATATACAATGGTTAGTACAATGTCAACAGTCTACACTCAGATATTAGTACATGGATTGATCTAAAGAAAAAAAAACAAGTCTCCAGCATGGGAAATAATATAACATGTGAGCTTCTTCCTCCAATTAAAAGTATACATCAATCAAGGCATCACACCAAACGTTGTTTCCTCTTGCAAACAGGTCTGACCCCCAAACAGCATAGAAAAGCAATAAAAGCAAAGATACCCCCCAATCAAGGGACATTTACCAGATCCGAAGACTCAAAAGAGTCTCTTCTCGCATTAGAGGCCCATATGGTGACCTCGAACTATAACAAGCCAGGTCCACTTTTTTTAATCCACCGGATACTCTTCACAGTGATCGTTGGTCCCTCCTCCAAGAGGAATGACAGCCTTGGCAAAAAGCGCTTGTATAGTGTAAAACCATTTATTAAGGCCTTGTTCACATTGCGCTTTTTTTCTGCGTTTTTTTAAAGCGTTTTCTAGCGATTTTCTGCGCGTTCGCTCGTTTTTGTGGGCGTTTTTATAAGTGCTTTTGCAGAGCGCTTCCGTCTTTTGATCTGGAAAAGAATCCAGAAAAAATAAATACACCGCTCACGCACTCGCTTGCCAAAGCGAATTTGTGAGCGTTTTGCGTTTTTCCTATACCTTCCATTGAGGCGAATCGCCTCAAAAATGGCCCAAGCACCGCTTTTCAAAACGGATCGCAATTGAACCGCTCTGATATGAACTCTCTCATAGAGAATCATTGCACAAGCGCTTTCGGGGCGATTTTGAAAATCACCCGGGCATACGATTTTACAAAAACACTTATAATGTGAACAAGGCCTAAGAGTTCATTAAAAAAAAGGAAAAAAATGTTGTACAAATTCCAGTACAGGCACACTGATTCAGCCAGAAGAGTAGTACAAACATAAATAGATAAGAGTCCGTATGCAATTCACTTTTACTCCTGAGTTTTCTCATTCACTTTTTGGTATTTTTTTTGTAATTGTAATGTAAAATGCTGAAAATTTATTTTAAAGAGAAAATGAAAATTATCTTCTAGGAGAAAACTCAGGAGAAAAAGTTAACTGCATATAGGTCAAGAAGTGTGCAAAATACAGCTCACATTGGGGCATACACACACAAGTTTGATTAAGTTGCAGTGAACAGGGAGGGCAAGACAATTTTTATTTCAGATACTTTTCATTAGAAATTTTCAAGACATAACAATAAACATTTACATTCCAAAGAAGAATCGATTCGTATCATATAATCGTAAACAGGTGGAACCATGCTCTCTAGATCTAGATACAGAAGGCACATCTGCATAAACAATACATCATGTAGGATATTAGGGTGAGAATGGAAAACAAGCTTATAGGAAGTCTATGGAACAAACAAAACAGAAATCGGGTCCACAAGAAAAGTCTGCATTGCTATCCTAAACAAGTTAAAACATCGCTCAGAAAGCGTATTAAGCAGAAATGCATCCACCAATGCCAAGGTCAATGTCTACAAATAACAGCTAATTCCAGTCTAGGGTGGCCTTAAATTCTTCCAATTCTCTTAACGTTGAACACAGAATCCAGGGGCCATATGCAATTAACTTTTTCTCCTGAGTTTTCTACTAAGAGATCATTTTTAATGTCTTTTCAAAAAGTTACAGTATTTCTGCAATTAAAAAAAAGTACCAAAAAGTAGGCAAAAACGTACTATGAAGATATTTTGAGTATTTTCTTGATTGCTAGTAGCTTAAAAAGGATTTTATCAACAAATTGTAAAAACATCACCTAGGAGAAAACTAAGGAGAAACAATGAATTGCATAAGGGCCCAGGTCCTTGAGTACTGCTCTGACTGTCCCAACACAGTTAGGCGTTTATTTTCCATGTCACTAATCGCGTCAAGTTCGGGTACCAGTTCTTGTAGAGTGGGAACCACAGACGTTCCCCAGTGTCTGAGTACAACTGCTTTGGCTGTGTTGAGTATATGTCTTACTACAGATTTTTTTTATAAGCCCTCATACTCCATGAATTTGTGTGCAATAGGAAGAACTGCGCTGTAAAAAAAAAGTCTCCCTAGCTGTCATTTCCTTATGCACATCTTTGCTTTTTCAGATGCAGTGAGAGTGGTACCCAGCTCCTCCTCCCAGGCCCTGAGGTAAGTAAGCTCATCTAGAGACTGGTCCATGAGGGACGAGTATACCAGGGACAATGTTTTACATAGTGGTCCCGCTGCTTGGCACAGACTCTCAAACTCAGTGAGGGACATTCTACCAGTCCATTAGGTTTGATCCCAAAGTTCTGTAATAGGTACTGTAGCGCATCTGGGCAATAACAACCAATCTAATCTCCGACTGTGTAAAGATATTCTAAGGCCTGAAAGGGAGAGCCAGCTGTTCTGATTAAAGGATGCAGTTGCCTTTAAAGTTTCAAGTGACTTCCCTTTCTTCCAGGGCACTAGAAGTACCACCCCATGGGAATTCTGGATGATCAAGAATCGAGAGGAGGGGGAAGGGCCATGACGAAATATTGTCTACAACCCTTATTTTAGCAAGTATTTTCAGAGTATTAAGTACCAGGTAAGAATCAGACCAAGATGCCCGTTGATTTTGTGAGGCTCATGGCAGGGGATAGGCAAGGGCCGGATTTACCATAAGGCACTGTAGGCACGTGCCTACAGGTGCCTGATGATGGAAAGGTGGCTCACTCCCCACCCTGATCGCCTCCCTGAATGAGAGGTTACTAACCCAGCTCTCTGCATGCTACTGATGAGATCTCCCTTCAGTCAGGGGCACCTCTAGCTACTTAATATTGAGGGTACTTCTGGCTACCTAATACTAAAGGGCACCTGTAGCTACCTATGACAGGCATGGTAAGTAAGGGAGAGGTGACAGCTCGGCCAGTCAGCACACTTGCAGTGCAGTTCGGTGGAGGTTTGTAGGTTCATGGAAGGTGAAATGTAGGGTGCCAGGACATCTGTGCCTATAGGCTCCTGTGAGTTAAATCCGGGCCTGGGCAAGGCAATTTTACCATTACTTACCCTGCAGGGTAGCATTGGTTGTGCAATTAGCTCATGTACCTAGGTAATAGGTAATGGGTCGTGATAACTGCACAATGCAGGCTACCTTTTCAGCGTAAGAAATGGTAACATTTTCATACACTCTCCAAAGAACAGCAACTTCACAGAACTCGGGATTACTGCTCCTAGCTTCTTTTTTTTCACCCCGAGCCTGGCCTGGGAACACCATCAAGGAGGTTAAAGGACATTGGAACTGAGAGGTATATGGAGGCTGCCATATTTATTTCCTTTAAAACAATACCAGCTGCCTTGCAATCTGCGGATCTCTTTGGCTGCAGTAGTGTCTGAATCACACACATGCAACAAGCATGCATATAATCTAGCCAGACCAGTCAGAAATACCTGATCTGCATGCTTGTTCAGGGCCTGTAGGTGGCCACATACGTTACGATTTTTCTGTTTGATTTTACTCCAATTCGATGAAAATGATTGTACTGAAAAATCGAAAGGTGTTTTTTTGCATACACCATGCAGCTTAACTTATTAAGGTAAACCTCTCTTGTATAGATATTTATTGATGAGCTTCTAAGTTCTAGGAAATTTAAGTTTACAAAATTCAAGTTAAAATGTGTTCTTTCAAGTCAAATCAACTCAAACACATTAACTCAAATTGACTTGGAGGCAATTAAAAAACTGAGGTGGGGGCAGGTAGGCTCTGATAAGGCCCTAGACCAAAGGAGTTGAACTCCAATCCTCGGGGGCCATTGCCAGTGTTTAGGATGGACTGAGAAATTGAAAAATATGTTCTACTTGATGAACCCCAAATTTCCTGATTCATTCCCATCAATTAATTTGAGCTGTGCCAAAAATGTGTGAGGACCTTGATCCTCGAGGACTGGAGTTCAACATCCCTGCCCTAGACAGAACACTGTGCTCTCCTGCTGTAGGGGTGGGATTACCCTGTCCTTCTGGCTGTGACTCTGGATTCCTCTGTGCTGTGCCACCTCTGGCCCATTCTGGCCCTTTCTCAAGTTCTGGTGTTGTTCAGGCTGGTGAGCAATGGAGGGGGCTATGAGCAAGTATTACTCTGGTTATAAGAGCCTCAAGCAGAGGTGTGACCAGAGGGGAGCAGCCCCTTCAATCGCAGGGTGGCCCTGAGCTGTGGGGGGCCCCAACTACTAATATTCTCTTCCTCCGATACAGGGGACTATACGTCAGATCGGGTATTTCTGTTATGGTTATGGGTTTGAAGATCACGATGGCCACACTTGTTTTATGACCCTTGTTAGATGGGCACCAAGGCCGTGAAGGGGAACAACTGGAGGCAAGGGAAGAGTTGGGGCCTCATTAAAGTTTCACAGGGGCCCAATGATTTGAAGTTATGCCACTGGCTCCAGCTCCATGTACATTTAGGCAAAGTGATAGAGGACAGGAGAAAACTCTTTTAGGCAAACTTAGAAGGCTGCTACTTGCAGCCTTCTTTACACCTCCATATTGTCGAGTCGTTCTGCAGGATCGTTCCCCTCTACGTAAATCAGATAAAATAATCTCTTTGATATCCTCCCCTTCTTTTTAACTCTAACAAGCATAGTGCTTGCTGTCTCTTCCACTGATTTGCAAATAATATAATTTTTTTAGCCTTTGATTTGGAAACACAGACCGCTCTCTTTGACGCTCACGTGTCTGCCAGCCTGACTCTGGTGACTGCATTGCCAGCAGCCCCGTTGTTTACACTCTGTACCCTGGCTCAATTCTCTAATGCCATCTGAAAGGATGGATTGTTTAAAACTTCATTCTTTAAACATGGCGTGACAGATAGAGCCTACTCAGAGTAGGCAGAAGAACAAACAAGGATAACGTAATTATTGTTGGCAAATCTGCAACAACAGGATAACCCAAAATGCTCCCAAAACACCTCTTTAAATGTCAAGCGTGGCTGAGTCTTATCTGAAGATGTAATTTAGTTCATAACAAATGCAAAACATAAAAACTGTGAAAAGAAATGGTGCCATGTATCCAATGCTCCTATCATCACTGTCTGTATCCTCTTCAGGCCCCTTTTACACTAGTAGGTAAACCTGCGTTGCGTTACCCTATTTTGCCACAAGGTGCCGCTAAAGCAATGAAAGTCTATGGAGACCATTACACTTATTGCAGTCCCTTGCAGTGCACTGGAAGTATCCGAGTCCACGCAAGGGACACAGCGCATAACCGCAAGCGCTGAGCTTAACACGCAGTGCTTGGGGTAATGGAAGACTAGGGGCGAATCACGTAGTGTAAAAGACGGAGCGCGGTGTGTTGTGCATGCATAGACTGACTGGAATCCCAGGGAATCTCTGTGATGTAATTCACGCCCAGCACTATGCATATGACCGCGTTGACGCACTCTGTTGCAGGGTCATTTATTGGCCATTTTTTGTGTTGCAGTGGGATGTGGCAGGAACATTGCATCTCACGGCAACGCAAAAAAAGGTGTAAAACATTCCTCAATTTATTGACCACTTCACACCCAAGGGTTTTCACTGTAACAGACCATAGCAATTTTAACCTGTCAGTGCTCATACCTTTTATAAGCCAATAACTTTATCACTACTTGTCACAACGAAATGATCTATATCTTGTTTTTTCGATACCAATTACGCTTCCTTTAGGTGATACAGTGGCTTGCAAAAGTATTCGGCCCCCTTGAAGTTTTCCACATTTTGTCACATTACTGCTACAGACATGAATCAATTTTATTGAAATTTCACATGAAAGACCAATACAAAGTGGTGTACACATAAGAAGTGGAACAAAAATCATACAGGATTCCAAGCATTTCTTTAAAATCAATAACTGCAAAGTGGGGTGTGCATAATTAATTAGCCCCCTTTGGTCTGAGTGCAGTCAGTTGCCCATAGACATTGCCTGATGAGTGCTAATGACTAAATAGAGTGCACCTGTGTGTAATCTAGTGTCAGTACAAATACAGCTGCTCTGTGACAACCTCAGAGGTTGTCTAAGTGAATATTGGGAGCAACAACACCATGAAGTCCAAAGAACACACCAGGCAGGTCAGAGATAAAGTTATTGAGAAATTTAAAGCAGGCTTAGGCTACAAAAAGATTTCCAAAGCCTTGAGCATTCCACTGAGCACTGTTCAAGCGATCATTCAGAAATGGAAGGAGTATGGCACAACTGTAAACCTACCAAGACAAGGCCATTCCACCTAAACTCACAGGCCGAACAAGGAGAGCGCTGATCAGAAATGCAGTCAAGAGGCCCATGGTGACTCTGGACGAGCTGTAGAGATCTACAGCTCAGGTGGGGGAAACTGTCCATAGGACAAGTATTAGTCATGCACTGTACAAAGTTGGCCTTTATGGAAGGGTGGCAAGAAGAAAGCCATTGTGAACAGAAAAGCATAGGAAATCCCGTTTGCAGTTTGCCACAAGCCATGTGGGGGACACAGCAAACATGTGGAAGAAGGTGCTCTGGTCAGATGAGACCAAAATTTAACTTTTTGGCCAAAATGCAAAACACTATGTGTGACGGAAAACTAACACTGCACATCACTCTGAACACACCATCCCCACTGTCAAATATGGTGGTGGCAGCATCATGCTCTGGGGGTGCTTCTTTTCTGCAGGGACAGGGAAGCTGGTCAGAGTTGATGGGAAGATGTATGTAGCCAACTACAGGGCAATCTTGGAAGAAAACCTCTTGGAGTCTGCAAAAGACTTTAGACTGGGGTGGAGGTTCACCTTCCAGCAGGACAACGACCCTAAACATAAAGCCAGGGCAACAACAGAATGGTTTAAAACAAAATATATCCATGTGTTAGAATGGCCCAGTCAAAGTCCAGATCTAAATCCAATCGAGAATCTGAGGCAAGATCTGAAAACTGCTGTTCACAAATGCTGTCCATGTAATCTGACTGAGCTGGAGATGTTTTGCAAAGAAGAATGGGCAAGGGTTTCAGTCTCTAGATGTGCAAAGCTGGTAGAGACATAACCTAAAAGATTGGCAGCTGTAATTGCAGCAAAAGGTGGTTCTACAAAGTATTGACTCAGGGGGCCGAATAATTACGCACACTCTACTTTGCAGTTATTTATTTGTAAAAAATGTTTGGAATCATGTATGATTTTCGTTCCACTTCCCACGTGTACACCACTTTGTATTGGTCTTTCACATGGAATTCTAATAAGATTGATTCATGTTTGTGGCAGTAATGTGACAAAATGTGGAAAACTTCAAGGGGGCCGAATACTTTTGCAAGCCACTGTACATTATGGTGAGTATTATTTTATTCTAAATACATTTTAACAGGAATAACAAGAAAAAAATTGAAAAAAATCACTATTTCTCAGTTTTTAACTATTATAGTTTTAAAATAAAAGTGTTACTGTGAATAAACCCCACATATTTTATTTCCCATCTGTCCCGGTTATTATAACATTTAAATGGTGTCCCTAATCTATATATATAAAATCGGATGTATGTATGTATGTATGTATGTGCCGTGATCACGTGAAAACGGCTTGACCGATTTGAACGAAACTTGGTACACAGATCCCTCACTACCTGGGATGATATGTTCTGGGGGTCTCGCGGCCCCCCTGCACACCTGGGCGGAGCTACAAACAGCAAATCAGATTCCACCCATTCAAGTCAATGGAAAAAATGTAAAAGGCTGCCATTCTCACAGTAATCAAACCAGAGTCCCCACACTTGGCACAGTTGGTCACTTGGTGACCGAGGTTATAAATCCAGGAAAAGTGGGCGGAGCATAAAACAGCCAATCAAATTTCAGCTGTTCATTTTAAATGGGAAAATGTAAACTGCAGTCATTCTTAGACTGTTAATCGCACGGTTCTCAAACTTGGCACACTTGGTCACTGGGTGAATGTGATTAAGATTCAAGAAAATGGGTGGAGCCTACAACAGCCAATCAAAATTCACCTATTCATTTTCAAGGGGAATATTTAAACTGCTGCTATTCTTACATTTTTAATGGCAGAGGCTTCAAACTTGCTGCAGTCGGTCATTGGGTGACTGGGGTCCAAATTCACTAAAGGGGCGGGGCCACATACAGCCAATCAGATTTCCTTGCTGGATAAACTGCTTCCATTCACACATTTTTGATGCCAGGAACCTGACAGCTCACAAACTTGGTCATTGAGTGACTGTGTGTCCAGGTAAAAAAAAAAGTGGATGGAGCCAAAACAACTTTTACTGGGAAAATATAAACTGCAGCCATTCTTACACCGTTAATGGCAGGGCTCTCAAACTTTGCACAGTTGGTCATTGGGTGACAGATTAAGATTTTGGAAGGTGGGTGGAGCCTACAACAGCCAATAAAAATTCACCTTTTGATTTTCAAAGAGAATATTTCATCTGCTACCATTCTTTTATACTGTTAAAAGCAGATGCCTCAAACCTGGTACAGTTGGTCACTGGGTGACTAGGGTCCAAATTCAGGAAGGGGGCGGAGCCACAAATTATTTTTCAATGGGAATATACAGAGTATTAATACCAAGGACTCCAACGCTGATAAACTTGATAATTAAGTGACTGTATGTCAAGGTTAGAAAAAGTGGGCGGTGCCAACACCTTCATTGTTTACATTGCAGGGTTCCCAAACTTTACACAATTGGCCACTGGGTGACTGGGATGAATATTCAGAAATGTGGGTGGAGCCTACAACCTACAATCAAAATGTACCTATTGATTTTCAAGGGGAATATTCACATTGCTACCATTCTTACACTGTTAGTGGCAGAGGCCTCAAACCTGATACAGTCAATCATTGGGTGACTGGGGTCCAAATTCAATAAAGGGGTGGAGCCACAAACAGCCAATCAGATTTGTTAGATTGATTTCAGCCATTCTGTTACTGGCAGGGTTCTCAAACGTGACACAGTTGGCCACTGGGTGACTAGGATTAATATTCGGAAAAGTAGGTGGAGCCTACAAGAGCCAATCAAAATTCACCTATTGATTTTCAAGGGGAATATTGAAACTGCAGCCATTCTCACACTGTTAATAGCAGAGGCCTCAAACCTGCTACAGTCGGTCGTTAAGTGTTTGGGATTCAAATTCAGTAAAGGGGCGGAGCCAAAAAGAGCCAGATTTCTTTGCTGGATAAACTGCCTCCATTAGCACAATTTTGATGCCAGGAACCCAAAAGCTCACAAACTTGGTCATTGAGTAGTGATTGTGTGTCCAGGTTACAAAAAGTGGGTGGAGTTAAAAACAGTTTTCTGGGAAATTGTAAACTGCAGCCCTTCTTCACTGTTAATGGCAGGGTTCTCAAACTTAGCATAGCTGGTTACTGGGTGACTGGGATTAATATTCAGAAAAGTGGGTGGAGCCTAAAAATGCCAATGAAAAAATCACATGTCACTTTTCAAGGAGAATACACATAGCCAATCAGATTTGTTTCATTTCAATGCAGATTATTGATACCAAAGACCGCAAAGCTCACAAACTTGGTCATTGAGTAGTGTGTGAAAAAGTAGCCGGAGCCAACACCAGCCAAATACATACCCGGGCAACGCCGGGCAATCAGCTAGTGCAATATATAGTGACAATATTTTATTTGGAATTATAGATGCATTTGGACTATAAGACACAGTGACTTTTCCCCCCATATTTGGGGGGCGGGGGGGGGGGGGGCGGCGGGAAGAGTCTTATAGTCCAAAAAATGCAATTACGTGTTACTTGTGGGTGGATCAAGTTTAGTGTTATGTGTGGGTGGATTTTACTGCTGGATGAAGGGTTAGGATCAGGCATCGGTAGAGGGAGGGCTCATGTGAGATTAGGGTTAGGTTTAGCAGTAATAATAACAGTAACAATTGCCAATATTCTACTATCAGAATCAGAGCAGGATCTTCCACAAGACAGATACCTGGGGCCTAGTGGGTGTCAAGGGGCCCACCTGCCACTTTCACTGACCCCAATCTTATTCAGATTACCAAAAGAACCATAAGGGGGAACCAAAGCAACTAGCTTGCCTAAGGCCCAATTTCATCTTGCACCCAAATTACTGTGGCATCCTTTTTAGATGTACACATTTTTCCCATCGTAAGTTTAAAATGGATTTTCTCAAAAACCATAAGGTCTTTTTGAAATGTTTGTCTTTGTTCACATTATTCTGCACATCTCTAGCAAATAAGGTGATTATAGCCAGTGATGTGAAAAACTATTTGCCCCCTTCCTGATTTCTATTCTTTTGCATGTTTGTCACACTTAAATGTTTCTGCTCATCAAAAACCGTTAACTATTAGTCAAAGATAACATAATTGAACACAAAATGCAGTTTTAAATGATGGTTTTTATTATTTAGTGAGAAAAAAAATCAAAACCTACATGGCCCTGTGTGAAAAAGAAATTGCCCCCTGAACCTAATAACTGGTTGGGCCACCCTTAGCAGCAATAACTGCAATCAAGAGTTTGAGATAACTTGCAACGAGTCCTTTACAGCGCTCTGGAGGAATTTTGGCCCACTCATCTTTGTAGAATTGTTGCAATTCAGCTTTATTTGAGGATTTTCTAGCATGAACCGCCTTTTTAAGGTCATGCCACAACATCTCAATAGGATTCAGGTCTGGATTTTGACTAGGCCAGGTGTTCACTTTGTTTTTCTTCAGCCATTCAGAGGTGGATTTGCTGGTGTGTTTTGGGTCATTATCCTGCTGCAGCACCCAAGACCGCTTCAGCTTGAGTTGACGAACAGATGGCCGGACATTCTCCTTCAGGATTTTTTGGTAGACAGTAGAATTCATGGTTCCATCTATCACAGCAACCCTTCCAGGTCCTGAAGCAGCAAAACAACCCTAGACCATCACACTACCACCACCATATTTTACTGTTGGTATGATGTTCTTTTGCTGAAATGCTGAGTTACTTCTATGCAAGATGTAACGGGACACGCACCTTCCAAAAAGTTCAACTTTTGTCTTATCGGTCCACAAGGTATTTTCCCAAAAGTCTTGGCAATCATTGAGATTTTTTTTTAGCAAAATTGAGACGAGCCTTAATGTTCTTTTTGCTTAAAAGTGGTTTGCGCCTTGGATATCTGCCATGCAGGCCATTTTTGCCCAGTCTCTTTCTTTTGGTGGAGTCGTGAACACTGACCTAAATTGAGGCAAGTGAGGCCTGCAGTTCTTTAGATGTTGTCCTGGAGTCTTTTGTGGCCTCTCGGATGAGTTTTCTCTGCGCTCTTGGGGTAATTTTGGTCGGCCGGCCACTCCTGGGAAGGTTCATCACTGTTCCATGTGTTTGCCATTTGTGGATAATGGCTCTCACTGTGGTTCGCTGGAGTCCCAAAGCTTTAGAAATGGCTTTATAACCTTTACCAGACTGATAGATCTCAATTACTTTTGTTCTCATTTGTTCCTGAATTTCTTTGGATCTTGGCATGATGTCTAGCTTTTGAGGTGCTTTTGGTCTACTTCTCTGTGTCAGATAGCTCCTATTTAAGTGATTTCTTGATTGAAACAGGTGTGGCAGTAATCAGGCCTGGGGGTGACTACAGAAATTGAACTCAGGTGTGATAAACCACAATTAAGTTATTTTTTTTTAACAAGGGGGGCAATCACTTTTTCACACAGGGCCATGTAGATTTGGAGTTTTTTTTCCTCCCTAAATAATAAAAACCATCATTTAAAACTGCATTTTGTGTTCAATTATGTTATCTTTGACTAATAGTCAATGGCTTTTGATGAGCAGAAACATTTAAGTGTGACAAACATGCAAAAGAATAAGAAATCAGGAAGGGGGCAAATAGTTTTTCACATCACTGTAGCATGTATGGGGTCTTTGCTATTAACCGCTACTGACTTCAATGCAATTTTGCCCCAAAATCTGACAGCAAATTTGCAAAAATTTGAAAGTTGAATTTTACCATAAAATACATGGCAATACCACGTAAAAGTTTGGTGAGCAAAAACGGGCCAATGTATCGCAAGATCGAAGTTTTAATTTCTCCCGCTCAACCTTATTTTGAAACAGGAATCTCCCATTGCACATGAAGAAAAAGCAATCCTGCCATCCAAATTTTAAATGCATAAAAATCACAAAATGCAATTGCATACGAAGGCAGGGCAAACTGTGATGCTGTTGAAATGCATTAAATGTGTGGGGAAAAGACACTGGTAAAAAGAGTGGCACTCTTCCAAAGCAGAGATAAGGGTGCCCAAGCCTCAAAAGATCCTCACACCTCTGGATCAAATCAATGTGGAAAACGTATGGGAGGCTGGCACTTCCGAGCGTGAAAAAAGCTCTTTTATTGAAACATTAAAAATGGGGGGGGGGGGGGGGGGGGATGTATTACCACTTTTTAATGTTTCAATAAAATAGTTTTTTTCACGCTTGGAAGTGCCAGCCTCCCATACGTTTTCCACATTAAATGTGTGGGGATCGGGATTTCAGAAAATTGCAAAATGCATGCGAAAAAACCTTATGATACTAAGGAATTGTATGTGTAGTGTAGATAATTAATAGAACATTAGCAGCAAAGAAAAGAGTTTCATATTTTTTTTTTCAGTTAAATAGCTTTTTTTTAATACTATATATATATTGCATCATTATGTCATATTTGCAATTTACAAACCACACTCTGTATTTTAAACTATAAAACAGAGCATCGCTAATGACCTTTTGAATTTCCCTGCAGTAAAACTTTATCTAAAGTGATCTTTCACTTTTTCTTTGATGTATAAGTCTTCAGAAAATAAGACTGTCTCCAACCCAAGTTGGGTTGAAGAGCTCAGAGAAGCTCTTTTGCATAGATAACAACGGAAGCTTCTTAACTCGTCTTGTACTCGAAACAATATGACTGTTTTCCTTGCTACTTCTATTTCTTAGCTGTACTACACATACATTTCATTATCTCATAAGTTTGTTTATTTTCACTTCAGATTTCCTTTAAGTGTGGAGAAAGTTTCTGATATGATATTGCTAGCATTCTGATGAAGTACCACATATGGACTTATTTGCTCTAGTGAAGAAGAACCATCTGTGTCCGAATTGTAAACCTATTAACAACTGGATAAACCCGTAAATACCTTTAAATTGAAGAAGGCTTAAGCACTGTATTGTAGTCACACCCATTTATCCCAGGCTGACACTTTATCATTGTCTCCAAGATTATTAAAGCCTTGAAGTATTAATGATATAAAGCTCTTTAGAATCCAAACAATACATTTTATCAGAAAATAGAGTGAGTTTGCGCTATTAATACAACCTATCATCCTGCATAAATATGTACTGGTCATAGAACTGCTTGTACTTTACTGGAAAAAGAAATTACAGCTCGTTTATGGCAGCTTCTAATGGCCCAGGTATAAGCGTGTTTAAGGCCTAAGTATGTCTGAGAGCTTTAGCTGAATAAAGTGTGAGTGAATTAAATGCATTTGCAATAACTGTTTGAACAGGTGGAAATTAAGTTTCTGAAACGGTCGATGCGCAGGGAGCAGTTATGGAACGAGGATCAGTTATTGCTTTATAATTTCACAGAAACATAGAATATACAATTTCAATCAGAGTTTATCTGTGGTCACAAAAAAAGAACAGGAAAGTGGCTAGGCTAAACACACAAAAATGTTAAAGTAACTTTTAGTAACTCTATCAAACCGATCTGCGCATGCGCAAAGACTATAACTGTGCAGGCGCAGAACGCTCCCCTCTGCAGGAGCACAATTGGGGGAGTGCATGGCCGGGACCGTACATACATAGTGGAGCGTGACTGAGTATTACTGGAGTATTTACTGGTGCTGACTGTGGGGCAACAGAGCGGCCCGGGAGGCTGGTGAGGGAGCCTATGGCCTACAACGGGCTGGAGGAAGCCCCTCTTAGTTTTATCTCAGGTACACTTGAGCATGGTTGTGCACATGTTCGGTGCGATTTGCGATCCGCAGAAGAGCACTACTGCAGTGCATCATACCACACCATTGCAAGCAGATTGGTCCCCATGGCAGATTACGCCGAAAGGAAAATCTGTGTGGCACCTTCCCCTGCTCAGTGATGTATGTGCATACTTCGGTACAGGAAGTGTGTCACGATATTTTTGCCTGATCTGCGGTTGGCCGGTTGCAAACCAGACAGCTACCGTAAGCATCTTGTAAGATTGTTTGCGCTGCCATTAACTTCCATAGAGTTGTGCGCTGCGAGGAACCACACTCAATGCACAGTAATCCCGTGCAGCCTCTATGTGAGGTAAACCACTTCCATGACATTGCATTTGTGGGTATTGTGGCCTGTCTCATAAAGACTGAAGGCCACTGCAACGAGCGGTGGCGGGGAGCAGCAGGGAGAGTATACTGCAGCTCTCTGTGTGCATGGAGCCTTAAGGTGAAGTAAACTTGCGCAGTATTAGCTGCACATATGATAATGAAGTACAGAAACAGAGGTTAAAAGGGCACTATGGCGAAAATTATGCTGTTTCATTATCCCCATCATCAATTATTTAATAGGGACAGCATACATTTCTTAATAGAGCTTGTTTTAAAAAAAATAGCTCCTAACTCCACTCCTTTTCTTCTACAGAGCTGATCTGCGTCACTAAATCGGCTGTTCCTGACAGAAATGCGATGGACTGCCTGGTCCCTGCTCTCTCCTAACTGCCTTTTGTATCACTCTGCCACAGCAGATTTATAACTCGGCTCACATGCCGTGTGCTTCTCACTTGTACCTATAAAATAACTAGCAAAGTAAGTAACTAATTAGCAGCCTGATTATTTAGTTACTTTATAGATATATGTGAGAAGCCTGCAACAACAAGCATGTGAGCCAAGTTATAAATCAGCTGTGGCACAAATCAAATCAAAGATAGCTTTATTGGCATGATTAACCAACATTCATAACAAGTATTGCCAAAGCAAGGGTAAAAGGGGGATATGGAAGGGGGGTGGGGTAGGGGGACAATGGCTAAGCAGCACATGAGACAGAAGGCTGATGCATTTAGGATAGAGCAGGGAACAGCCAGCCCATCCAAATCCTGTCAGGAACAGGTGATTTAGTGACGCAAATCAGCTATGTAGAAGAGAAGAAGTGGTGTTAGGAGCTATTTTTTTTTAACACAAGCTCTCTGTAGAAATTTATGTTGTCCCTATTAAATAGGTGATGGTGGGGATAATGGAACATCATACATTTCTCCATAGTGCCCCTTTAAAGTATGTACACCAGTACCATTAGTATCAAACATCAGGATCAAGCTCAATGCTGCAGAGAACGAAAGCTGTAAGGATGTTGTGCAACGCATGTTGTTGCTATGGGGAGGAGGGACAATGGTAAAGAGCATGATGGAATGGCTTTTGGTGGGTGGGAAAAGGAGCACGAATCCGCATGCGTTGTCTGCATGCGGATTCGCATAGGCAATACAAGTGGATGGGACTGTTTCCACTGTCAGGTTTCGTGAGCGTTTTTCTGTGCAGGTTTTTTCTGCACGGTAGACCCCACAGAATTAGCCTGCGTATGGAATGCAGCCGAATCGCATGCAATGTATTTAATAGTGAAATCGCATGTGTTTTTTCCCGCGATTTCGCGTGCGATTTCGCATACAAACTAATGTAAATTCACACAGGCAGTGACATGGTTAAAATCGCATATGCCCTAACCTATGCGAAATCGCGGCAAAAACGCATGCAGAATCGCACATGCATGCGATTTCGTCAGCGGTGATTATGCGCCGATTTCGCGCCGCACTAGGGGAAACGAGCCCTAATGCTAATGATATGGACAGCTACAATGACCAATGAGGTTGCTTAGCTAATATGTACAGTTCTGTTTACTGCGTGTGCACCAGTCTCTGGAACTTCTGAAAATGTAAACATATATACAGTAAATGTATTTGCTAATCTGCAGTAAGCCGTGTAATTTGCATAAGGAGTAGAACGTAATGCATTGCATTCTGCTCTATTCATCGTGCGGTACTACTTTACACACGTTATTCTGCTTACTGCAGTTTAGTGCATACACCCCATAGTGTTTCTCTTATGCTGCTTAAAGGGAACCTGAAGTGAGAGGAATACGGAGGCTGCCATCTTTATTCTCTATAAACAATGCCATGCCAGTTGCCTAATTTATCTGCTGATGCTCTGCCTCTAATACTAACAACTAATATAACTGGTATTGATTACGGGAATGGCTTCTATATTCCTCTCACTTCAGGATCCCTTTAAAGGGAACCTGAAGTGAGAAGGATTTGGAGGCTGCCATGTTTACTACCTTTTAAACAATTCTAGTTACCTGGCGCCCCTTCTCGTCTATTTGGCGCAATAGTGTCTGAATAACACCAGAAACAAGCATGCAGCTAGTCTTGTCAGATCTGACAATAATGTCAGAAACACCTGATCTGCTGCATGCTTGTTCAGGGGCTGTGGCTAAATGTATTAGAGGCAGAGGATCAGCAGGATAGCCATTCAACTGGTATTACTTAAAAGTAAATATATATGCCTCCATATCACTTGCTTCAGTTGTCATTTAATAAAGGAGATCCAGGATGCAAACCCCATGAATAGTTTTACTGCCTGTTTTGTATAAAGCTGAGCACCTCTCCAAATATAAATGGGATTGTAGATAAATTGTTCTTCCGGGTGCAGGACGACTATCCAGTTTTGTCCTAGTTTTAATGAGTTAGCAGACAATTTCAGAGATGAATTATTCCTCCAGCGGGAGCTGCTCCTAGCAATCGCACTGTTGCTGGGAGACACTGGAAGGGCTAGAGGCTGAATTGTGATTGAATTATAACCTCCACATAGTTCCACGGATCGCCTGCCTGACCTCACAGCAATACATTCCAGAAATAATAATGAAGTAATCCATGTTACATCAGGAATCAACCTGTTGTTAATGAGTTCTTATCCATGCTTTTAATGTAACTGACATCCATTCTCTGGCAAATCTGTTGCTGTGCTCTGATATGCTGGCAGCCTGGCAATGGTACATTCTTTGCTTTGATTAGACAGTTCAGGGGGCATGAACCTGATAACACAGATTAAACTGAAATCATGGCAAAAGAGGTCTACTATCTGCCATTCTCCACAGTATGCGGGCGACTCCTCTAACCTTACACGACCTCTCCTATTGCCCTTGCCTGTGTCCATAGACAACACCCGTAGCTCCCAACTGTCCCTCTTTTCGAGGGACAGTCCCTCTTTGGGAACCCTATACCTCTTTCTTCCCCATTCGTCCCTCTTTAAGGACTAATGTACAGATCTATGTAAATATATTTATTTTTCTACTGAAATGATAATGTGTTTAACCACCCTTGCGATCTATTGATCGCGCCAGGGTGGCGGCGCAGCACTATTTTTTTTTTTCTTGTAAAATCATGTAGCTAGCCTAGCGCTAGCTACATGATAGCTGCTGAGCAGCAGCATCCCCCCGCCCCTTAGGATCGCCTCCGGCGATCAGAGCAAACAGAACAGAACGGGATTACCTATGTGGCTTCCCCCGTCACCATGGCCACAATCGTGATGACGTCACCAACGTCAGAGGGTGTCCCGATCCACCCCTCAGCGCTGCCTGGCACTGATTGGCCAGGGTGCGCAGAGGTATCCACTATCCGGGGGCAGGCTGCCCGTTACGCGTTGGGTAGTGGCGGATCGGCGGCGTGAGGCAGCGATCGCGTCAAACACACAGCTAGCAAAGTGCTAGCTGCGTGTTAAAAAAAAAAAATTGTGAAAATCAGCCCAGAAGGGCCTGAGAATTCCACTGCGGTGGTAATAGACGAGCTGAGCTTGTCATTACCGCCAAGGTGGTTAATTGACTCTAAACTTTATTCCCATTCTTTATATTGATATATTCATATTTATTTTCAAATGTTGATATGAAGGAAAATGAAACAGGATAGCAAGGACCAGTGTGGTTTGAATTATAAAACAGCATATTTTTCCTATGAAATCTTTAGGGCATGCGTGACTAGAGGTGTGTCCGGGGCATGATTATGGGTGTGGCATGGGTGTGGCTTAAGTGTCCCTTTTTCTTATCTCAAACAGTTGAGAGGTATGAACATCTGTAGAAATATACTAATTCTGGCTTTATAACAAATAAGACATAACCACAGTTATTTTATACTGTATTGCAGCTTTCATTAGACAGTTCCTTAGAATACATGGCTCAGACAGCACCAATGACCTCACATGTGCCAGTTTTGAAATTATCTTGTCACTATTTGTACCACCAAACAGGAATGTGCTGCATCCTAGTCTAGATCATACTATACATGTGTCAAACTCTGGCTCACGGGCCAAATTTGGCCCGCACAGCAATCAAATTTGTCCCAAAATTGGTTGCCCCACTTTCCATTATATTTGGCCCACTCTGGACCACAAGGGTTGAAGGTGAGGCTCTAGATCACTAGGAAAGCCATATGGGGGAGGGAGGGGGAAAGCACTAGACACCAGGGAACCATATAGGGGAGGGGGAGGGTCACTAGACACCAGGTAGCTGTATAGGGGGTGGGGGCTGGACCACTAGACACCAGGGAACTGTGTAAGGGAGGGAGGGAGGGGTGGGGCAATTTAATACCAGGGAACCTTACGGCAGGGGCATTAGACACCAGGGAACTGTATATGAGAGGGAGGAGGGTGGAATTGGACACTAAGGAACTGTATTGCGGTGCTAGGGGGGCATTAGACACCAGGGAACTTTATAAGGCCACTAGACATTGAAGTTGGCTGGCGACTTGGCCAGAGTACATTTCGGCCCACTTGAGTTTGACACCCCTGCTCTAGATGGTACTGTGGGAAGTGAATGCAGCACAGGTGCATTTCTCTGTTATATCAGTGTGACATGTACTGCTGCTATGGGGAGGAAGGACAACACTGTGGCACAGGATAGAGGAGCTTCCAGCAGGGGCATAACTACTAGACTTAATAGGACTCCCCTGCAAAAATGATAGCATGGGCCCCCTTGGTCCCTGAACCCCATGAAGGTCATGTGATCTGGAGCCGGTGAATGGTAGCAGGGAGTGTTCTGCTGTAGTGTCTGTAATTATTTCATGCTTCCAGACGCTGCTTCACTCACTACTCTGCATGGCGGGAGGAGATGGCAAGGGTGTTTTTTTGAGCGAATGGGGAGGTTTTTTTGCTAACTGGCTGCACTTGTGGTTGGGGAGAGGAAGGAGGAGGGGGCAAGGGCCACAGGGGTGATTGTTACGCCCCTGGCCTCCAGCAAGCGTGGTAAGGAGGGGAACAATGCGAGCACTGTAATTAAAGATCTGGCTGCCTAATCTGTCAAAGTACAACCTTTTCCAATAATGTTCGATTGAAAAAATGACTGAATGTTAATTAAACGTATCATGTTTTTTGTTTGTTTGTTTTTAAACAGGTTTCAGTTTGATTTGAAGTTTTTGTATGGACTTTAAAGTGACACTGAAGCAAAAAAAAAAATAAAACTCATGAAACTGTTGTATGTGTAGTATGGATAATTGATAGAACATTAGTAGCAAAGAAAAGATTCTCATGTTTTTATTTTCAGGTATATAGCTTTTTTATATTTACAATTTACAAACCACACTGTATTTTAAATAAACTATGAAACAGAGCAGAGCTAATGAGCCTTTGAACTTCCCTGCAGTAAAAATCTTATCTGAAGCTGCCTGTCACTATTTATTCGTAGTATATGGGCCTCAGAAGACAGCCCTGTAGACGACCCAATTTGGGTTGGAGAGCTTAGAGAAGCTCTTTTGCATAGATAACAAGTAAACGTTCTAAACCTTTACTGTACTGGAAACAATATGAGACTGGTTTCTGTGCTACTAATGTTCTATTTCTTAGTTGTACTACACATACAATTCATTATTTCATACATTTATTTTCACTTCAAATTCCCTGTAAAGCACCACTATCCCGAAAAAAGTAGGCAGTTAAAATCTAACAGAACTGACAGGTTTTGGGCCAGTCTATCTCCTTATGTTGGATTCTCAGGGTTTTCTCTGTTTTCAACAGCATTTCCTAAACAGCAGTTTAACTGCCAAAATAGTAAGATACCAGCCAGCTTCCCTACTCACTTGCACACTATTTTGTCAGTTAGACTTTGCAACTGCTGTTCAGGAAATGCTGTTGAAAACAAATAAAAACCTGAGAATCTTCCATGAGGAGATGGACTGGCCCAAAACCTGTTGGTTATGTCAGATTTTAACTGCCTAAATTTTTCGCGATAGTGGTCCTTTAACATCTAATCTATTAAAAAATAGTAATATGGCAAAGTCCCAAATATCTGGTACAGACGGGAATTGGCTGAAAACACACAAACCTCCCCCCCTCCCCATGTAGCATAAAATATGGGGGGGGGTGGTTGTAGGGCATAAGATACTTACCGAGCCTCCAGGTGGTGTCTTCTACCCATCCTGTAGCTCCTAGCAGCTTTCCAGCGCCCTCCCTGTACAAGCCCCGGCATGTCACCTGACCCACGTCAGATCACGTGACATGTCGGGAGCCATGCACGGACGTCGGAAAGCTGCTTGGAGCTACAGGATGGGTAGAAGACGGCACTGGAGGCTTGGTAAGTATTTTAAGCCAATGTAGGCTTGGCTTAATTTATTTATTGTTTGAGAACAGCATAATGTACACTGCAGTTCCACCTCTAAACCCCGCACAGCCATGCAAAAATATTTAAAAATAGCCCTTTGGAAGTTAAAACAAGACATTCATTTTAGAGATGAAGTTTTCATTTATTTCCTGGCTCTGTGAAACTTTTCTCTTTTTTTAGGAATAAATGTTTTAAAATCTGTAATCCAAAAATAACAGTACTGTGGACATAATGTCATAACACAATAATAAACAAATGGCGAAGGAAAGCTAATAACATGTGCGGACCCGCATGATAAAGATTTCACAGAGGAAAACATCAGCGTAATTCTGGCAATGCGATGAAGAGACAGCAGGAGATAAAGTGGCCTTAAATAAGACTGTGTTCGTTTTACAAGTGTTCTGCGTTCATCTTGTGAATATGAAAATGAAGCATGCAGCCAGGCAAAGCTGGATGGCACCTTTTAAAGGGTAGCAGGAAAGCAGAAATTTGGGCCCCTGATAAATACTGTTTTCAACATTGGAACATTTACATTTTTGCAATACATTATCGTTCTGAAACTTGCAACGTTATAGATTTTGTAATACCATTTTGTGTTTATGTACAAATTTTACGTTATCAAATATGTTATTGTTTGTATGTACAAATTTTACATTTGTAAGGGTGTTTGTGTGGGGGTGGTGGTTAGGTCTAGGCTTCAGGAAGGGTGTTGGGGGGAGGGGGGGGGGTTAGGGAAGGGGTCTTAGAGTTAGGTTCTAGTAGGGGAGGTCTCTTAGGGTTAGGCTCCACTAAGGGAGGTCTCTTAGGGTTAGGCTCCACTAGGGTAGGTCTCTTAGGGTTAGGCTCCACTGGGGGAGGTCTCTTAGGGTTAGGCTCCACTAAGGGAGGTCTCTTGGGGTTAGGCTCCACTAGGGGAGGTCTCTTAGGGTGAGGCTCCACTAGGGGAGGTCTCTTAGGGGTTAGGCACCACTGGGGAGGTCTTAGGGTTAGGCTCCACTAAGGGAGGTCTCTTAGGGTTAGGCTCCACTAGGGGAGGTCTCTTAGGGTTAGGCTCCACTAGGGGAGGTCTCTTAGGGTTAGGCTCCACTAGGGGAGGTCTCTTAGGGTTAGGCTCCACTAAGGGAGGTCTCTTAGGGTTAGGCTCCACTAGGGGAGGTCTCTTAGGGGTTAGGCACCACCGGGGACTATTAGGGTTAGGCACCACCAGGGGGGGCTAGGGTTAGGCATCTGTAGTGGAGGGTTCTCTGTGAGAATAGGGTTAGGTTAAGCTGTAGTAAAATATCGGTAAGATTTTTCTATTGCTTTATTATCGTTATTAACAATTCTAATTCTGATTCTGAAATATTATTACAATACTATACACCATCTATACTTTAAAAATGAAGAATATTGGTAAATATTAATATTATTTCTATTAATGAAACCCCATGTCCTTTTTTTCTTCGCTCCCCTTTTTCATGCATGCTTTTAAAGAGGCTTTTCTATAAAATATTCCAAATCAAGTTCACAAATTCCTCAAAATAGTCATACATTTCTTTATTACATCATCATTCTAGCCCCACTGCACTCTCCTAGCAGCATGGTAATTTGGAATGGTGCCTCCTATAACAACTGTCTATTGGATGAAGGGTTACGTTTCCTGTGATCCCTGGTGGTGACAATTATGGTTCCTTCGCGTAACATGCATTGCGTTGTGTATTCTGAAATATAGGATTGCAATGCAATAGTGACATAAAGTCGCATTGCAGCAGTAGGCACTAGCAGCCCATACAGTGCTGCATAAAGTTTTTACAGTCAAGAATTTATGCTTGCGCCATGGGTGTCGCTCGGTAATGCACTAAAGGCAATGCGTTGTTGCGTTAGGATTGTGGCAATGCAACACAAAACTACCAGTGTGGAAGACTCCCCTGAGTGTGCATTTTGATGCAATTATATTGTCCGTTGCACAGATCTGCTCTGTGCACCCAATTTTTTTTTTCTTAGCGACACAGTGTTTTATCAGCTTTAATTAGTAATCAGTTATTAGTTTAGCTACAGAGAAACTGTGATTTAGGGCCCTGGATTGTTAACCCTTAAAGTGAGAAAATAGGAAAAAAGGAGCACACCCTAGTTTTAAGTAGGACTGGGACTGTAAATACAGGTTTATCTCATAATGGCCTCGTTTCATAAAAGCAGTGCGCTAAAAGAAATTGGGGAGGGAAAATACTGCATTCGGTATTTTAGACCTTTGTGTGCTAATACATAAAGATTTTCACAGCTGACTTCGGCTCCCTGCACAGATGACTCACACAGACTTCAGCTCCCTGCACAGATGACTCACACAGACTTCGGCTCCCTGCACAGACGACTCACAGAGACTTCGGCTCCCTGCACAGACGACTCACAGAGACTTCAGCTCCCTGCACAGACTCACAGGGACTTCAGCTCCCTGCACAGACTCACAGAGACTTCGGATCCCTGCACAGACTTTCGGCTCCCTGCACTTTGCATTGTTAAGACCTCACCAGAGGTGTCAGTAACTTGTTAAGACGGTCGGTAATTATCGTCTGGCTTACCGCTTGTTGAAGGCTTCATGAATTGACATTTGCTGACAATTTCACTGCTCGGTAATTTCAGTTTTTCATGCAGTAACAGCCTTTATGAATTGACACTTTGCTAAGTGCTCGGGAAAGTCTGCTGTTTTCAGCATTACCGCATGCGGTAATGCTTTATGAATTGAGGCCAATGTCACATTTCACTACATGTATCCTAAAGTGACATCTGAGACAAGTGGATAGCAGTAGCACACAAACTGTATGTCTCTGTCTATGCCAAGCAAATCAAGAGGGTGGGTTAAACAAAATATGGTAATGGAATGTGCACTGACCTGCTGGACATATGTGAGACAAGTCAGGCCAAAGCAGGTAATTTCGAGTGCAGAGCGCCCAAGTTTGGTACCGCCATAGTACTAGTGCTAAGAGTAATTTGGGAATCCAGCGGTTGCCAGACCCCGAATGACATCTCCCTCCAAGAGTTCCTACAACTCGGAGGGGGAATAGTGTTGAATGCTGCTGGGGATTTAAACAGCAGTAGGGAGAGCCCAGCTTACGGGCGGCTCAACAATACGTTTGCAGTCAGGCCAATGGATTGTGCTTTGTGACAGGTTCTCTTTAAATAAATTGACTCCTGTTTTACTAAATGTTAGTGTATCAGCGCTGTACATATTAAATATTGGGCTAGTCCATCAGGAGCAGAGAGCTGTCCAGCATGTGTCTAGATGAGAAAGATTGAAAATAATTAAGTATGGACACATAATGAATTGCCTGAGGCCATATATACACCAAGCATATTTATTAAGGTTAAAAAGATACGCTTCTTTTAAACCATTTGCTCACTTGCTGCATGCTAATAAGATGAAATCATAAAGTGTTGGCTTATTTCTTACCGAGCGATTAATATGGATTTTTAGCAATACCATTGATGTTTCTTTATAGCCTGACAGTTAGATTTGTTTATAATGTGTGAATGTACCGGACCTTTTCATCACTTTTTATCTTCAAGTATTTCATGCATACAGTTTGTGTTGTCATTTGTTCCTGTTTGCCTAAACTTTTTGGGAGTTTGGAGTGTGCTTTGAAGACTGAGTCTGGTGCTATACTTACCGTAATAGCTTTGTTTTAGTTTTACATCGTTGTTGGATTTCATATTTGCTGTATAAGGTTTATCAAGCCCTCCAAAATCCGAGCTACCTAAATAATGTAACTGCTTCCTTTGCATGTCTAAATAACTGAAATACAAGAAAAAAAAATCACCTTTATTTATGGGTCAAGATGGCACCGTCTTGGAGCCTATTTACACTATTGATTACACTTGCCCTTCCTAAAGTCTAAGGTGGCTTTGCATATTATTATTATTATCAAATTTTGAAAATATACAGTTTTGAGTTGACCTGAAGAAGTGGATTGTTGCCTGTTAGAGGTGCTCTGCCTGTTATTATCTAATCATTACAATACAGAGTTTTGACACGAAGAAGCAGTATGTTGTTGCCTTTTGGAGGTGCTCTGCTTGTTATGATCAAATTACTGTGATACTCAGTTATGACCTGAAAGAGTGTGTTGTTGCCTGTTGGAGGTGTTCTTCCATTCATGATCACATCACTGTGATACTCAGTGTTGACCTGAAGAAGCGTGTTGTTTGCAAAATGCATTGTCATTGAGATTTTATTAAACATTTTTGACCTTTGCTGTGATCTTTTATTATTAGAGGTAAGTATATCACATTTCCTTCATTTTTAAAAAATCTTGCTAATATTATAAATGCAAGTTACTCAATCACGCAACAATGGCTGAACAGATTTGAATGAAATTTGGCACACACATAGCACATTACCTGGAATAATGTATAGGATACTTTTTATCCCCATAACCAAAAAGTAGGCGGAGACAAATATACATTTCACTGGGAAAATGTAATCTGCAGCCATTCTTACACTGTTAATGGCAGGGTTGTCAAACGTTGCACAGTTGGTCACTGGGTGACTGGGATTCATATTCAGAAAAGTGGGTGGAGCCTACAAAAGCCAATCAGAATTCACCTACTGATTTTCAAGGGGTATATTTAATTACTGCCATTCTTGCACTGTTAATTGCACAAGCTTTCAACCTGGTACAGTTGGTCATTGGGTGACTGGGGTTCAAATTCAGAAAAGTGGGTGGAGCCAAATCCAATCATATTTTTTTCATTTCAATGCAAATTATTGATGTCTACAAGACTGCAAAGCTCACAAACTAGGTCATTGAGTAATTGTGTGTTAGGGTTAGAAAACGTGGGTGGAGCCAACAACAGCCAAATACATACCCGGGTAATGAGCCATCAGCTAGTTATTATATATAGCTCTGGTACTCCCTGTTTAATAGTTATTGATTTTACATAGATTCTATCATTTTAATGAATCTATGTGAAAGGACCATTAATAACTTTCGACTGATTTTTGGAGTCTGAAACTGGATCAAAATTGTGATTGATGAGATTGGTGAATTGTGATCAACTGTGCTGCTGATTGATTGTTTTGTACCGCAATGATCAGTGCAAAACAATGCGGAGTAGCATTTTGAGTGATTTCAGATTGGTGTACAATTCTGAATGAAATCGCTCTGCTCTTTGTTGTGCAGTTCGACATTGAAACAATTATTTAAATTATTAATTAGGAATAATAATTGAAATGATCATTTTGAAGCTGGCCCAGGTATGACTATTTTCAATAATTCAGGCTCAAAAAGCAATAGATCAGAATAGCAGCTACTGGCAGGGGTGTAACTAAAAATCACTGAGCCACCCTGCAAATCTTTGGATGGGTCCCCCCCCCCCCCCCTCGCTTTCTGCACAGGTACACTGAGAATCAGTGTTATTCAATCGGCAAGTTCACACATGAATGTGTTTTCCCCATGCAGATAAAATCAGACAGCAGTTAAGCACTCCATGCATTTTCTCTATCAATTACATTCGCTTCTGTGATAAAACGTGCATGTTTTCACACCGCACATACAGTTACACAAGGCGTGCCGAAAATGCATACAGTAAACCGACAGAAGAGTGTGCTCCCAGCCTCAGCTTATTGCACTCACTCTGTCCATTTCTGATGGAGCAGAACTGGCTCTGCAGACTTCTCCAGCATCACTACAGTACAGAGCAGTTGGGGAGGGGTGGAGAGGTTAGGGGCTGGGCACTGTACGAAGACCCCGCTGAAGACTGAATAGGGACTGTCTACAAATCTTTGTCTGCAAAAATGTGTATGGTTCCGTATCAATGGCTGAGCAGATGCAGTCATTAGAACAATTGTGCAGAGAATATAAAGCTGTTTCTCTCTGTGCCCAGACCCCTCAAGCACCACTACAGTACACAGTACTTGGGAAGGGTAAGAAAGGCCGGGGAGTAGAGCAGCGCTGTACCAAGACCCCGCTGAAGACTGAATAGGGACTGTCTACAAATCTTTGTCTGCAAAACTTTGTATGGTTCCTTATCAGCGGCTGAGCAGATGCAGTCATTAGAACAATTGTGCAGAGAGCAGAAAGTTTTCTTCTCTCTGTGCCCTAATTTGTCAGTTTCTCAGGACATAAAAAAGAAACTTCTCTCCTCCCCTGTGGCTTCTGGGCCCCCCTGCGGCTGCATTCCTTGCAGGGTCTATTGTTACGCCCCTGCAGCCAGGGAAACAGCATTTTATTTTTGAAGGGAACAAAGATGGCTGCCTCCATATCCTTTTGGCTACAGCTCTTCTTTAAGAGGAACCTTAACTACATATAGTACAGTTATAGGCAAACTTGGCTCTCCAGCTGTTGAGGAACTACAAGTCCCACAATGCATTGCAGGAGTCTAACAGCCACAGTCATGATTCATAAAGGCAAATGCATTGTGGGACTTGTAGTTCCTTAACAGCTGGAGAGCCAAGTTTGCCTATCACTGATATAGTAGAACACTGTCAGTTATTCAGGATACCCAATTTTATGTTAAATACCTTGGTTTCAGCATCAGAAACACTATAGCCATCTATTGCTGTATATTAGTATGTATCCCCCCACCACTGAGGCTTATCCTAAGCTGTTTATTATGTGGTATCCCCCTTCCCCACCCGAGCATTCTGGGAGACCAGCTATTAGCATCCTGCAAAGGTCAAGAGGTCACTTGCCAGTAATAAAAATATTGCCACCCAGAGCAGGATTATCCACTGGCCAACCTAGGCAGCTGCCTGTAATCTAGTGGTTGTCAAGAGGCCCACCTGCCACCTTCTCTGTCCCCTCTCCACTTCAGCTTACCAAAAAGACCACAAGGGGGCCCCAAATTGACTACCTTGCCAAGGGCCCCATTCATTACATCTTAATCCATCTCTGTTGCCACCCATGAAAAATTTCAGAAACCATGACTAAATAATTTATACATAAATACTGTAAAACTATAAGCAACTTTATTTATTATGTTATTTTGGTTACAGTTCCTCTTTATAAAGATAAAAATAAAAAACACTTAATCGAAAAAAATTCCCTGATGCTTACACACTCCAAAAACAAGACTTGGCTTATTGCCTTTTAGAAATGTAATCCTTATTTTTCATTCGGAGTCATTTTTGTACATAGCGCCTTTCACACAGTCATGGGAAAGCGAAACGCTCGATTAAACGTCTTGAAAAGATGACTAATGAGAGCAAAGCTTTTAATTTTTGTGCTTCTTTTGTCATGAATCATAAGAACGTAAAATTCTCAGCTGCTGCCAAGTCCCTCAGATGCTCTTCCATTGGGTTTTTCTTAGGATCCGCACAAACGACACCCACACAAGACATGACAAGATACAGAATATTTATATTGCACTTTTCTCCTTAAACCGTCACACAGTCCCGGATTTACATCACAGGAGCCTATATGCACAGATGTCCTGGCACCTTAGACTTTGCCCCCATTGACTAATAAACCCCCGCTGAATCGCACCGCAAGTGTGCTTGCTGGTGCAGTTGTCACATCTCCCCTATTTTCCCTGCCCAGTGTAGGTAGCTACAGGTGCCCCTCAGTATTAGGAAGTCACACTCAGTATAGGTAGGTAGGTAGCCAGGTATAGGTGCCCCCAGTATAAGTAGTATAGTTGCCCCAGTATAGTTGCCCCAGTATAGCTAGCATGGTTGCCCCAGTAGGTAGTATAGTTGCCCCAGTAGGTAGTATAGTTGTCCCATTGTAGCTAGTATAGTGGCTCCAGTAGGTAGTATAGTTGCCCCAGTATAGCTAGTATAGTTGCCCCAGTAGGTAGTATAGTTGCCCCAGGAGGTAGTATAGTTGCTCCAGTGTAGCTAGTATAGTTGCCCCAGTAGGTAGTATAGTTGCACTAGTAAAGCTAGCATGTGCCCGCTCCCCTGCTTGTCTTCCCTCCCTTCCTCCCTCCCCACTGTGGCCACCGCTCCTATTACCTGCAGACAGAGCTGGTGGCCACTACCTCAATTATCGTCCCTGGCTCCGCCTCCTCTGTCATATGCCTCTCACAGCAGCGCGACCAGCAGCAGGCAGGACCAGAGGCAGGAAGCAGGACAGCAGTTTCCCTGGTAGCAGCGATATACACAAGAAGCCACTGTCCTGTATCCTGTTCCTTCCTCTTCACAGCAGCCGCGGGTCACGCTGCTGTGAGAGGCTTATGACGGAGGGGAAGAGGCGGAGCCAAGGATGATAATTGAGGATGCGGCCGCCAGCTCTGTCTGTAACAGGAGCGGCGGTTGTGGGGGTGGGATGGGGTGAAGATAGAGGGAGGGGGATGAGCGGGGAAGCCGGCGAAATGCCACTCTTAGGGCCCATGCCACCTGAGGAAGCTGCCTCACTTGGCGTCATAGGCCAACCACGTCTGTAGATAGCCAAAGCTATCCTAAGTATTAAGTAGCTAGAGGTGGCCCTGACTGAAGTGAGATCTCATCAGCGGAATACAGAGAGGTAGGTGAGTAACCACTCAATTACGCTCTGCTCGAGACTGTGCATAGGGAAGAAGAGAGGAAGGCACTAGGGGATGGGAGTGAGACACTTTTCCATCATCAGGTGCCTATAGGCACGTGCTGACAGCACCTTACGGTAAATCCGGCCCTGGCGTCAGAGCAGCAGCCACTAGGACGCGCTCTATAGGCAGTAGCAATGTTAGGGCGTCTTGCCCATGGTCTCCTACTGAATAGGTGCTGGCTTGCTGAACAAGAAGAGCTGAGATTTAAACACAGATCTCCTGTGTCAGAGGCAGAGCCTATAACTAGTATACTATCCAGCCACTGCTACACAAACGTTTGCTCCTTATCCCAAAGTATGCTTTGAGAATACAAGACCTGATACGTTACACCAGCCAGAACCTAATTACCAAATAATTTACTGCTAGACGCTCATGCCTGATTAGATGAAAATGGTACGGTATTTATATAGAATTAACATAGCAAATCAAGCAAGCCTGGTAAAAATGGTGCCCATACCTCAAATAAAACAAACGCCTGTTAATCCCTGAGTCAGCCAAAGTGCAGCGCACAGAGTCACGGGCAGGTTAATGACACAGGTGGGAGGAATTTCTACATAAACACTGAATAAAATATAAAGACTCTGTACTGGAAGGGCTGCAGGTTTACGTGATTGCATTTGGCAGTTTACTGTGAAAGACTCAGAGTGGAAATCGTTTATTTTTTAAACATGGTGATTAAAATCTACTGGCGTGGTTAATTCTGTGCTGATAATTACACATCAATTAAAAGCTTATTGCTGAGAATGGGAGGAAAGCTTTTCAATTAAAGAGAATCTGTATTGTTAAAATCGCACAAAAGTAAACATACCAGTGCGTTAGGGGACATCTCCTATTCCCCTCTGTCACAATTTCACCGCTCCGCGCCGCATTAAAAGTGGTTAAAAACAGTTTTAAAAAGTTTGTTTATAAACAAACAAAATGGCCACCAAAACAGGAAGTAGGTTGATGTACACATAGAAAATACATATGTCCACACATAGAAAATACATCCATACACACGCAGGCTGTATACAGCATTCCTTTTGAATCTCAAGAGATCATTTGTGTGTTTCTTTCCCCCTGCAGTTCTCATGCACTGAAGTTTCAGGCTGCTTGTTTCTTCCTGCAAACAGCTTTGCCCTTGTCTGTAATTCTTCAGTATGTGAAAGCCCAGCCAGCTCAGAGGACGATTTATCCAGCTTGTAAAAGATAAGAGAGAAGAGAGAAGCTGCCTTAATCTAAATAACACACATGCAGTGTGCATAGAGGGGCCTGGAAGGGGGAGTTCATAGCAGAACCACAACACTGAAGAACTTGGCAGCCTTCCAGACACAGGCCGACAAGTCTGACAGGGGAAAGATACATTGATTTATTACAGAGACAGTGATAGTATAAAGTGCTGCAGTAAGCCAGAACACATTAGAATAGCTTTTTGAACTTGTAGGATGATAAAAAACAGGATGCAATTTTTGTTACGGAGTCTCTTTCAATTAAGTCTAAGCTCACTAAGAGACTTATGAGGGAGATTGCTGCCACTTTATGATTTTTTGTTGAAAGCATAAAATAGTGCATTGAGGCTGGACCGGTGCTTCCATAGAGGCAAAGGGGGCAAATGTCTAGGGCTCCAGAGGCTGCAGGGGCACCCCAAGGCATCCCCCTCAACTCATCTGTGCTCTCCAGGGCCCTTGCATAAATGACTTTGGCATAATAGTGTCTCACCTATCCTGGTTGGCCCACTTATGTGTCAGTCCGTAGCTCCATGCACTCCATGCACCATGCTCCATGCACTCCCCGACTTCATCCTCATAGAGGCACTTCTCCTTCATAAACCAAAGAGGGCGGGTCAGTCAACCGGATCAGGTGAGGCGCTACTCTGCTGAGGCTATTGCAGGTGCCCCGGGGAGCACAGTTAATTTGGGGAGTGACCTGGAGGGGGCAGCAGTCAACTCAGGGGCCCTGGGGGAAATTTGGCCCATAATGCCTCTTTTTGGTTGGGGAAGGGGAGATGTCTGTCGGAGGGGGGGGTTAATTTTCCCCAGGGGTCCCATTGTTATTAGAACTGGCCCTGCAACAGGGTTGGACAGTGTACTGGTTAAGGGCACTGCCTCAAATCTCGGCTCTTTCTATTCAGTAAGGCAGTACCTACTCAGTAAGGAGTCCTTGGGCAAGACTACCTAACACTGCTACTGCCTACTAAGCACGCCCTTGGTGGCTGCAGCTTCCAAGTGCTTTTGAGTCCATCAGGAAAAAAGCTCTATACAAATGTTTGAATTTAATTATTATTAAGGGTACTTAATGGGTGTGGCTATGGCCCAATTATTGACTGCATGCAATGGTAGGACACATTAGCTCATTGATTTTCATCCCATAGCGATTCTCTATTTAGAACACATGGAAGGTAAAGTCTTCTGTGAGTAGCATCCATAGGAAGGTAGCCTAAAATGAGGTCCTGCAATATGACTCACACCACCAACCGATACAATGTACGCCTGACCTCCTGAAATTTCCACTACCTTCTTATTAGCCATCTGGGCTTACTCAGAATTCTGTGAAGAGTTTCATTAAAAGATCACTTTAAAATGTGCACACTCATATAGGATTTACCTTTGACACTGAGTTAAAGGGGCACTATGGCAAATAAATGGAAAATGTTAAATACATATGTACATATGCTTATACTTGTCCCAGAGTGCATGGACCGTACACTTTTCACTTCCTGCATATCTGTCACTTACGGTAGGTATTATAATCTACCAAATCTGAACCTCTCCCCGACAGCTTTTGGATTAGTTCACTTCCTCATGGGGGTTCTCAAAGTTTCTTTTAAATGTTCCTAAAGCATTTCCTGAGACCAGCTACACAAATATGCTATCCAGCCTGCCACTCAGGTCTACACAATTCTGGCAGTTGGACTGTAATACTGCCATTCACGAAGTGCCTTTCAAAATAAAAGAATAATTGGGAAAATCCCCTATGAGCAGATAAATAAGTCCAAACCTGTCGATAAGAGGTTTGTAAGTGACAGCTCCATAGGAAGTACAAAAAAAAAATCTTGTATGCGTACTTCAATATGAATTTTAAATTTTAGTTTTTTCTATAGTGCCCCTTTAAATGTACTGTAAATACTTTTTTTTTCTATATAGCTGTCATTTCCAGTAGATATTGTAACACTGTCCCCTGTAAGCCTCTTATCAACAGATTTTTGATTATTACATCATCTCATGGGGGATTCCCAGTGTTTCATCCATTTTTCGCCAATACAAATATATCGGCCAACCTATCTACTTGTGAGCACACTTATCTGGCTGGTGGACTGTGCCAGACGATAAAATAAAGGAAATCTAAAGAATGCCCTGTATTGAGATGTACTAGTTCAAAACCTACCAGTATGAGTTTCAGAGCTGTCAGAATAATAATACAACACAGTCCTGCTCTTAAGTGACAGCTACATAGGAAAAAAGTCATTTAAAGTATATTTTACCCTTTGACAAATGTACAGCACTCTCACCCTGCAACTCTAGAATCCCCTGGTTGGGCCAGAATACTATCTGCATGGAGTTTGTACATTCCCTCTGTGTTGCTTACGCCTGTTTTCTCGGGGTACTCTGCTTTCCTTCCATATCCCAAAACATACAAATAGGTTAATTGGTTTCCCCCCATAAAATACGTACATAAGACAATGACCGACTATGGTAGAGATTAGATATTGAGCTCCTCTGAGGGACAGTTAGTGACATGACTATAAACAGACTCTGTAAAAGCCCCGTGGAGGATGCCAGCATAACTCCCAACTGTCCCTCTTTCGGAGGGACAGTCTCTCTTTTGGAACAAAATCCCTCTGTCCCCTTCTCTTCCTCATTTGTCCCTCTTTCAGGACTAATGTACAGATCTGTGTTAATATATGTATTTTTCTACTGAAAATGGGCTTGATTCACTAAGACAAATAGCATGCCATATCAAAGTTAACACACCTTATCAAAACTAACACGCCTTATCAGAGTAGCATAGCAATCGCTACAAACGTATGCCTGCGAATTGGCAATGATGAGAGCTCCACTCGTCCTGCCCTGAGCCCCTGCGGGTTCGCTATGCTATTTTGATAAGGCGTGTTAACTTTGATAAGGCGTGTTAACTTTGATAAGGCATGCTATTTGTCTTAGTGAATCAAGCCCAATGTGTTTAACTGACTCTAAACTTTATTCCGATCAAATAAACTGATCTATTTCTTTAAATGTTAACATTAAGAAAAACTAATTATGATAGAGAGGACCAGTGTGGTCTGAATGATAAAACTACAGTACATATTTTGGTTCTGTATTATCTGTGATAAGCATGTGGTGTGGGCGTGGTTAGAGGCAGGGGAGTGTCTTATCTTATCTCAAACAGTTGGGAGTATACACAATAATAATAATTACTAGCCTGCATAAAATGATGTATCTATATAATCTATCTAGTCCTAGAGTACTAGTATTTGCTGTCTACTCAGCAGGCATGTTTTTTATCACCCATTTTTGTACACTGCTAGTGTAATTCCAGGTCACAGACAGAAATAGTCTGCTCCTTATTTTATTGTTCTGATTCAAGCTCCATAAGCCATGACTTTTTTTAGTATAGAGCTACACTTTATTACTGTAGTTCCGACCAGACTACATAAGACATCTTTGAAGTCCCATAAGAAGTCACACTCTGAACTTGTCTGTTTGGGGAAGGTCTGCATCTACCGTACTTCTCTGCTAAAAATGTGTTATATTTGAACAGGAAAACTTTTAAACAAAGATTTTGACTTTGGTTAAAACAGCGGTTACTGAAAGGCAGCTCTCAAAGGGACTCCGAGCAGTGCAGAAACTATGGAAAGATGCATATCATTTTAAAGCTCTCTTGCTCCTCTTTCCAATGATATATAAACCGCCGCCCTACGCCTTTTAGTTTTTGCTATTTTCGCGATTGAAATGGCCGCGGCCGCGATTTCATTCGCAAAAATCCTCTTTCATTCGCAAAAAATCCTCTTTCTGGCAACACCTAAATCGTCTCCCTACGCCTTTTAGTTTTCTCTATTTCCGCGATTGAAATCGTGGCCGCGGCCATTTCAATCGCGAAAATAGCGAAAACTAAAAGGCGTAGGGCGGCGGTTTATATATCATTGGAAAGAGGAGAAAGAGAGCTTTAAAATGATATGCATCGTTCCATATTTTCTGCGCTGCTCGGAGTCCCTTTAAAGAGGCATGTAGTCATATATAGTAAATTACTGTAAATTATTCAGGATACCTAATTGTATATTCATTTTAATCAGAAACACTTCTTATATGTATATATTGCTGTATGACACCCCCCCCCCCCACGACAGAATAGTGATCAGTGAATGGGAACATGTATTCCCAAAGCCGATCAAGTACCCACAGTGATGATCACAGGCATCAGCGAGATGCCAGTGGTCATTAACATAATTAAAGTCAGCTCTTTTAATATGTACAGTATATCATGAGGGTGTATTACTGTTATTTTTGCAAATAAGGGCTTGTAATGATTGAAATAATATATGGAAACACAAAATGGAAAAACAACTTTATTTCCAAATAATATATTGTTGCCATACATTGTACTAGGGACATAATTTAAACGTTATAATAATTGGGACAAATGGGCAAATAACATTTGTGGGTTTTATCTATAGAAGCACATTTTATTTTAAAACTATAATAGCTGAAAACTAAGAAATAATTATTTTTTTCAATACACTCTCTTCTTATTTTCTTTAAAATGCATATAAAATAAAAGAATTCTTAGCAAAAAGTACAGCGAAAGAAAGTCTAATCTGTGGCAAAAAAACAATGTATAGATCATTTTGGTGTGATAAGTAGTTATACATTTATTGGCAAATTAATTGGAGGAGTGTGAAATGGGAAAATTGCTCTGGCTTTTAATGTGTACTGGAGATGAAAGAAATCTCAGGTACCATACTTACCTGGGGCTTCCTTAAGCACCCTTGAGGTCGCTCAGGCCCATGTCGTCTCCCCAGGTGGCTCCTGTCCCTCGCAATATGACCCGAAAGCTTGGCCAAGTCGGGTTCCATTGCAAATGCATGGCCCGGCCATGCGCACTCCTCCGTTGCGCTCTTATAGCTGGGAGATATGTAGGCGCAGAACGCTCCCGGCAACATGAGCGCGACAGAGCAGTGTGCACGACCGGGCCTCGCTTATGTGACAAAGTGCAACTCTGTCAGGCTACCGGGTCATATTGCGGGGGACAGGAACCATCGGGGGAGATGGCGAGGGACTGAGTGGCCTCAAGGGGGCTTAAAGCGGATCCGAGATGAAAAACTAACTATAACAAGTAACTTGTCTATATATCTTATCTAAAGTTTAGATAGTTTACACAGCAAATCTAGCTGCTAACAGCTTTAATAGAAAATAATTATTTTTTCCTGTGATACAATGACAGCAGCCATGTTGTTTGTAAACATTACACAGAGGCAGACTTATCTGTATCTTGAATACTCACCCTGTGCAAAAAAAAACCTAATCCCCCCTCCTCCATCCTCCCCTCTGCCTCTGAAATCAATGGCTAGTAACACTTCCTCCTGCCCAGACTGAGCTCCCATGAGCCCTTGCTACTGCCGAGGCTTTCTGTGTTTCCACCTGTGATACATTTCAGAACGTAAATCAGACAGAGGAAAGATTTTAAAATGGGAAAACACCAACTAAATAATTAATAAATGAATATTGTAAAAATATAAGCAATTTTATTCATTGTGGTTTGCCTATTGTCCTGAAAGGCTACAAACAGCAACTACATATTTACTATGGCCAGAACCCAGAACCTGAAGTCTGGCCACTTCGGTTTTGGCTAATATGGAAGTGGCCAAGCTACTGTAGCCGATGTACAAAACAAAATTGTGTTTGGCTGATAGCACAAGTATCAGCAGCATCGGGATCTGCACCGGACTCCTCCCTCTGCCCCTTACGTCCTGCTCTCACCTGTCTGCAGGAAGGAAGTATACATGACTTTGGGTTCTGCTATTTACATAGAGCAAGTGCATGTGGAAAATACACAAATCTTCCACTGACTTGACTTTTTTGCTTTACAATTTTAGTTTAGCTTTTAATAGTATTTATTTCTTTCCAACTTACGTATTTACCAAATTACCCTTGCGTATCTTCATTTAAAGCATTATTACATTGTCAGAGTTCTTTGCTATTGTGTGTAATTCATATTTTGTCTGGAAATTGAGAAACCTTATGCTTCTTTACACCTACATTTAGGTATTCGCTCCAGGGTAGTCACTTTTGTTGTTCACACACCACTGTTACAGTTACTGTTATTGTTGATGTTTCCAACATGCCCTACAGCCAGCTGCCAAACTCAACTATTTGAGTAAGGCGATAAATAAATTAACAGATTTTTTTTTATTCACAACTTTAAGGTCAATACTAGGTCACTTTGTATAAGAATCTCTTTTTTTTTTTAATTGTGACTACTTTTTCCTTCTTCTTCATCTTCTTCTTCTTTTTTTTACAAGTGCTATTTGGTAGGTACTGGGGAGGGGGGTTATTACTACTTCTTGGCCTCAAGATGGTGCCACATACACTATCCTGGTTTACCAGGAAGTGTTTGGTCGTTTTACACGTTTTTTTCTTTCACTTTTATGAATCATCATGGTTCCTGATTGGAGTCATGTTACTTAATTTCCAGGCACTTAAACTGGCTCAGGGAACATTCGTTTCCCTTCGTCAATTACTGACAATTAAGTGTCACCATTAACATGAGGTGGGCACTCGCCCGCTGCAAAAACACTGGATGTGTTTACACATCCAGATTGATTTAGCGCATACTGTAGACTTAACTGGTTAAAGAGGAACTCTAGTGAACATAATGTAATAAAAATGTGCTTCATTTTTACAATAATTATTTTTACAATAATTATGTATAAATGATTTAGTCTGTGTTTGCCCATTGTAAAATCTTTCCTGATCTACATTGTGATATTTATCACATGGTGACATTTTTACTGCTGGCAGGTGATGTCAGTGGAAGGAGATGCTGCTTGCTTTTTTTGGCAGTTGGAAACAGCTGTAAACAGCTGTTATTTCCCACAATGCAACAAGGCCCCCACAGTGTGATGTCAGCACCATGGTCCTGACATCGCACTGTGGTAGGGGTTTCACCACGATATCAGCCATACAGACCCCCCTGATGATCCGTTCGTGAAAAGGTAAAGATTTATCATGGGAGAAGGGGTATCAGCTACTGATTGGGATGAAGTTCAATTCTTTCTTATGGTTTCTCTTTAAGCAACTGCCTTCCTAGTCCGTCTAAGCCCAAAAACAGTTTACCTGCCATTGTTAAAAGGAAGTATGTTTAGCAGCTTCTATATATCTCTCATTTAAAACTTCCTTTAACTATGGGTGTCAGTTGTTTCTCGAAAAATAAAAAGTCTGTCAATCATTATGTTGTTCTCAGGAACACCTGCTCCAACTATGACAGGTGTGTGTTATTAGCTGGGAAATTGGAAGCTTATCATCCAATGTATTTCAGAGTCACACATAATATACTTTCTGGCATGTAAATCCACTAGGCTATTCCCCATCTGTCAGTGAAAGTCACTTATGTATACACTGAGGAGCGAATACCTAAATGTAGGTGTGAAGAAGCATAAGGTTTCTCAATTTCCAGACAAAATATGAATTACACACAATAGCAAAGAACTCTGACAATGTAATAATGCTTTAAATTAAGATACGCAAGGGTAATTGGTAAATACGTAAGTTGGAAAAAAATGAATACTATTAAAAGCTAAACTAAAATTGTAAAGCAAGAAAGTCAAGTCAGTGGAAAATTTGTGTATTTTCCACATGCACTTGCTCTATGTATATATCACGAGCAGAACCCAAAGTCATGTATACTTCCTTCCTGCAGACAGGTGAGAGCAGGACGTAAGGGGCAGAGGGAGGAGTCCGGTGCAGATCCCGATGCTGCTGATACTTGTGCTATCAGCCAAACGTGATTTTGTTTTGTACATTGGCTGCAGTAGCTTGGCCACTTCCATAGTAGCCAAAACCGAAGTGTATACTTAAGTGACTTTCACTGGCAGATGGGGAATAGCCTAGTGGATTTACATGCCAGAAAGTACATTATGTGTGACTCTGAAATACATTGGATGATAAGCTTCCAATTTCCCAGCTAATAACACACACCTGTCATAGTTGGAGCAGGTGTTCCTGAGAACAACATAATGATTGACCGACTTTTTATTTTTCGAGAAACAACTGACACCCATAGTTAAAGGAAGTTTTAAGTGAGAGATATATAGAAGCTGCTAAACATACTTCCTTTTAACAATGGCAGGTAAACTGTTTTTGGGCTTAGACGGACTAGGAAGGCAGTTGCTTAAAGAGAAACCATAAGAAAGAATTGAACTTCATCCCAATCAGTAGCTGATACCCCTTCTCCCATGATAAATCTTTACCTTTTCACAAACGGATCATCAGGGGGGTCTGTATGGCTGATATCGTGGTGAAACTCCTCCCACAGTGTGATTTCAGGACCATGGTGCTGACATCACACTGTGGGGGCCTTGTTGCATTGTGGGAAATAACAGCTGTTTCCAACTGCCAAAAAAGAAAGCAGCATCTTCTTCCACTGACATCACCTGCCAGCAGTAAAAATGTCACCATGTGATAAATATCACAATGTAAATCAGGGAGAGGAAAGATTTTACAATGGGCAAACACTGACTAAATCATTTATACATAATTATTGTAAAAATAATTATTGTAAAAATGAAGCACATTTTTATTACATTATGTTCACTAGAGTTCCTCTTTTTTTTTTTTAAAGATTCTTTTATTTTCAAGAATGTTTTCCAATACAAACAACATACATGAATAAGACAAGTCAAAGCTATTAAAGAAGTGAACATTTCCAGCCAAATATTCATACAGATTCCCCGGCAAATATCCAGTGCTGACGAGTAGTGAAGAAAGGTATGTTTTGATATTGGTGTGACTAGTCCAACACTTGATTGACCAAAGAGAGTTCTATTACAATAGTAGATAGATGAGAACAGGAAGGGTCCTTTGTACTGTGTAAGGTGCATCATGGTGAGAGGCCAGGGCCCAGAAGGGATCATACCCCGGACTCTCGCGATAGTAATGGGATTCTTCTTATAAAGTGAGCTCAGTTTGGTACATTGTATAAAGTTCACAATTGCGCCAGAAGGGTTTCCATAGGATTGCTTATTTTACTAAGAGTGAGAGTATAGAACATATGTACAGATAGGAGGAGAGAGAAAGAGGTTTAGTGGTGAGGGAGAGGAAAGGAAGAAAGGTGAAGAGGTGGAAAGGGTCGTGTGCATTACCTGGTACCGCTAAGTGTCAGTGTTAAGTTTGCCAGGGGTAACTATCTTAGAGGTCGGGTGTGGGCAGTGGTCTCCTCCAGGGAGGGGGGGGGGAAAGGAGAGAGGATCTAGCTGGAGGTGAGAGAGACATAGCAGGGTGTTTCGATGAACTCAAACCAGCCAACCCAAGTCTTCATAAATTGGTCACGTCTTTCATGCATAGTGGAGGTGAGATCCTCCATCTTTTGCACCCAGTCAATCTCTCTGAGCCAATCTTTAATTGTAGGGGGATCTGGTGATTTCCAGCGTCGGGCAATTACAACTTTGGCCGCATTAACTAAGTGTCTTGTAAGGGTTTTCTTATATCGTCTAATTGACCATTGATTATGATGTAATAGGAAGAAGGCGGGAGAGTCAGGGGGGAGATGATCTGTGAGAGAATACATGATATCTCTTACATCGCTCCAAAACTGCCTGAGTTTATTGCATGACCAGAATGTGTGTAGTAATGTGCCCGTCTCTAGTCCGCATCTCCAGCATAATGGGGAGACCGAGGGGAACATTTTATTGAGTCTGGAGGGGGTCAAGTACCATCTGGTAAAGACTTTGTATCCTGCTTCCTGGCTTCGAGAGGAGATAGAGGACTTGTGGGCAAAAGTTAGAATTTTCCCCCATTGTTTGTCCGTAAAGGTCATATCTAGGTCCTTCTCCCACTTAATTCTATATACTTGGCAGGGTTCCTCAGTAGTGTTTAGGAGGGAATAGACCAGAGATATAGTGCCACGGATATGGCCCTCTCCCATACAGGCGTGCTCAAGTGGAGTAGTGCGTCTGTCAAAACTCGCTATCGATCCCTGGGAAAGTAGAAAGTGTCTGAATTGGATAAGGCTCCAAATATCTAATGTTGGGGAACCCAAGGATGAACGTAAGGCCTCTAGCTCTGTCCACTTCCCCCCCGATATCAAATGGTGAGCTCTAAGGGTGGTACCTAATTTCCATGGGACATAACCTCTTGGGTCAAGTCCCATAGGGAAGCTCTCATTGCCTAAAATGGGCATCAGGGGAGATGGCCAGGGTGAGATAAGTGGCAGTTCCCTGTATTTAGCTAATATGCGAATGGTCTGCTGGGGAATAGTGGCTGCCGAGTTTACTTTTAAGGGGTGAATAGACCAAGGTCTACCCTGCAGTGAGCTACCTGTTAGCTCCTCTTCCATACTCACCCATCGCTTGAGGGAGCCGTGCCTGTGCCAGTCAATCACCCTGATCAGAGAGGCTGCAACGTAATATAGGCGTGGATTTGGGACCGCCATTCCACCTGATTCCTTGGGAGCAGTTTGAATAGTATATTTTAACCTGGGTTTCTTACCGTTCCAGATAAATTGGGAAAAGATTCTCCTTAATTGTGTGAAGTAGGATGAGGGAATGAAAATAGGCATTGTCTGGAACAGGTATAGGAGACGTGGCATTATCGTCATTTTGATGATACAACTCCTTCCAAACCAGGAGAACTGGGGCTTGTCCCAAGACTGCAAGTCCTGTTTGATGCGGTGCAGGGCAGGGGTAAAGTTTGCAGATACCAGGTCTCTGGGATTAGGTGTGATCTGAATGCCCAGATATTTCAAGGAGCGAGTGGGCCATTTAAAGGGAAAATTACTTTGTAAAAGAGTCTTGAGTTCTCCTGGGAGTTGTAAGCTTAATGCTTCACTCTTGTCGTAATTGATGGACATGTTTGATATCTCTCCATAGGTTTTGAATTCGGCCAACAAATTTGGAAGTGAGACGTGGGGGTTTGTGAGGAAAAACATAAGGTCGTCCGCATATGCAGCTATTTTGTGAGTAGAGTTGGGGAAAGTGACTCCCTGTATATCAGGATTATTTCGGACTGTGCACAGGAACGGCTCCAAAGAAAGCGCAAAGATTAGGGGTGAGAGAGGGCAGCCCTGGCGGGTGCCATTGCGTATATAGAATTGGTCTGATAGTGTGCCGTTTGCTTTCACCCTAGCAGTAGGACATGAGTAGAGAGCCAGGATACAACTAAGCATATTATCTGGCAGACCTATATGCCTAAGTGTGCCTGCAATGAGGTCCCAGTCCACCCTGTCGAAGGCTTTCTCTGCGTCCGTTGAGAGCAAGAGAGTTGGTATGGACTGTGACCTCACCCAGTGCATAATGTTCAGAGTTCTAATGGTGTTGTCTCTGGCCTCTCGGCCCAAGACAAAACCCACCTGATCATAGTGAATTATTGAAGGAATGAGGGGGGCCAATCTATTTGCCAGCATTTTCGCATAGATCTTCAGATCTACATTAAGCAAAGATATAGGCCTGAAACTCTGGCACTGAGCCGGATCCTTACCTTCCTTTAGGATTACGGAGATGTGGGATTCGAGCATTTGAGGGGAGAAGGAACTCCCACCCAAAAGGGGGTCAGAGATGGCATTTAATGTTTTGAGAAAATGCGGGGACAATTGCTGTGCGAATTTCTTATAATATTCTGCTGTGTAGCCATCTGGGCCTGGTGCTTTGCCTGAAGGCGTTTGAGAAAGGGCTATGTGTAATTCGTCTTCTGTGAATGGCTCCTCTAGCATTTTAGCATTATCTGGGGATAGCTTCGGCATCTGTGATCGTTTAAGATAGTCAGCTATTCTACTCTGCTTAGCCTCTACATTGGATGCAGGGTGATGGTGAGGGAGATTATATAAATTGGAGTAAAAATCCTTGAAGGTCTCTGCAATCTTTCCATATTTATAATGCATTACTGAGTGTTTATCCTTGATACAAGGTATGTAGTTTGAGGATTGTTGGGTTTTTAATGCTTTGGCCAATATTGAGCTACACTTGTTGCCAAATTCGTAGAAAGTGCGCCGACAACGCAAGGCTGCGTATTTTACTTTAAAAAATAATAGTGATTTGAGTTTTTCTCTCAGGTTTGTAAGAGTAGCCAGTGTTGTAGGGGCTCTATCTCTTTTATGTTTCTGTTCTAGCTCACCAATCGATATCAGGGTGTCATTAATATCTTTATCTCTTTCTCGCTTTTTCCTCGCCCCCTCCCTAATCAGAAGTCCTCGCGTAAAGCATTTTTGTGTTTCCCAGATCGTGATGGGAGACATATCTCCAGTGGCATTTATCTCAAAGAATTCCCCCAGTTCCCGTTTGATTTTCTGGAAGACCTGTTTATCTTCCAGGAGAGAGTTGTTTAACCGCCAGGAAGCGGGACCTCGTCTGTTTTCCCCGATGGCTAAGTCTACAGAGACTGGAGCATGATCAGATAGGGAAATGTTTCCAATAGAGGGGGCTGTGGATACTGAAAGGAGGTTATGGGAGACAAAAATATAGTCTATCCTGGTGTATGCATTGTGAGGGAAAGAGTAATATGTATAATCAATCGCGGATGGATTGTGAAGCCTCCACACATCTACTAGTTGCATTGAGCGTAGTAGTGATTTACATTTACGTAGAGCTACGTGAGAGACCGATGACCTTTTTGAGGAGGAATCTAACTCCGGATCTAGAGCCATATTTAAATCCCCTCCCAAGAGGACACTGCCCTCGGCAAAAGCGTGGAGTTTCGCCATGAATGACTGGAAAAAGGTCGTCTGCTGGACATTAGGAGCATAGAATGAGCCTATAGTGATCTTTTGATTGTACACCGTACCTTTAATCAAGTTAAATCTGCCTTGTGGATCTTGATATTGCTCTATTAGAGTGAAGGGAGTATCCCGTGAGATTAAAATGGCAGTCCCCTTGACCTTTGATGATTGCGGGGAGCTGAAGAACGCAGTTTTAAAGAACCTATTGAAAAGCCTGGGCGGGTTCGGGCCCTTGAAGTGCGTTTCTTGTAGACAAACTACGTTCGCTCTCTCCTTGTGGCATAGGTGTAGTATAGACGACCTTTTTTCAGGTACATTTAACCCTCTGGCATTAAGAGAAAGTAATTTAAGTGACTGATGGAATTGTCATGATCAGAGAGCGGTCCAGGAATGACACACGACCCAATGTAGCAGGTGAGATTGATAGGGGAAAGAGGTAGAAGATAAGGGACAGAAAAGGAAGAAGAACAGAGATGCGTGTAAAGAACCACGCATAACACATAAGTGTCATAAACATTTTAACCTTTGTTCCTGGAGTGGACCTTTCCGGGTCCAGATCCAGAATGAGTCTCAACTCGATTTCCAGGGAGCCGCAAGGGTTCCCCTTTGTATCGGCGAGTCGCCCTGGGGTAAGTGTGCCCGCAGTGAACCAGCGAGTGAGCCCCCTCACTCCCGGGCGACCGCATGTATAATGATATATTACATAAACATGCATAACTAAGAGTAGCAGAAGAACTTGTATAACATCTATTAAGTGAGCTTTGGATAGTGAAAGGTGTCTTGGCTGCCTAAGCTATAGGCGCATCATAGATCCCAGTCTCAGCTAGAGCTCGACTCCTGTGGGCAGCCCAAATGGCCCCCCTCCCCCCTAGATCCCCGCTTGAAATCCGTGGTGTTAGTTGCTTATGAATGTATTTCTATACTGGTCAAGGATGCCTGTTGTGAAAGAGCACGACTCTAAAAGCGGTATACTAATCTGATTAAAGTAAAACTCCGTAGGGAAAGCTACATCTGATGCAGCCTACAGCCTATATGGTTCCCCTGCAAGAGTCACAGGTGTGTCCATAAATCATCCCTCCGTTTGTCCCACCATTAATTTAAACTCAGGTCCCCCACCTTCCACACCCCCTCCGGCCTAGAGCCGCTCCCTGCTTCCCCCAAGCCGTTACACATTCCCAATCCACATAAAAACGCTGACATGGATACCTTTTCACAGTAAACAGCCTCAGCACATAATGATAATCAGTATCATGGTAAAGAGCGTACATGGAGGAGAGTGGGCTCCGAGGGGTCGATCAACCAAGTGGGGATATCTAGTGTATATCATTAGTCCGGGAGGGAGAGCAGCAACTCATCCTCGTGCTGGGAGAAGGCATGGAAGGCAGAGGGGCCGACAGGTGGGGACCCCGAGGTAGATAGCAGGTATGCGTGGAGTGGAGGTCTCAGGTGGTGTAAACATACCACAAATGGGCTTGATAAAGTCTATCCACTATAGTGAGGATTTCAGGGGGAGGAAAAGTTTACGTCCATCGGTAATCTCTGAGGTTGCCAGAACATGGGAGGCGAAAGGGAGCTAAGTGACAGTACTTACGCAGGATCTCGAGGGTGCTTTTTTGCTTTCTGCGGCCTACCGAATTCCGGAGAGTCAGGGTCCCATTCCGTCAGGTCTACGGCGGCCAGTGACAGGGCCTCCAGAAATGCGGGTAGCTCACGAGGGTGGCGCAGAATGCAAACCTGGGTTCCTTTGGTGGCGATCAACTGGAACGGGAATCCCCAACGATATGATATACCCTCCTGTTTCAAAGCCTGTATGAGAGGACGTAGGGCTCTACGTTGGGCGAGGGTGAATGGCGCCAAGTCCTGGTAAAGCGTGACTTCAGCTCCGCCATGGTCTAACGGTCCGCTGGCGCGTGCTGCGACCATGATGTCCTCCTTGTCTTTGAAGTTGTGCAGCCTGCATATAATGTCCCGCGGTTGTTCTCGGTTAGTGGGCACAGCCCGGAGGGCTCTATGCGCGCGGTCGAATTTGAGTTTCTGGGCTGCAGGGCGGTTCAAGAGTCCGTTGAACAGGGAACTCAGCGTCGGTATAATATCCTCTGCAGGGACTGTCTCAGGGATTCCGCGGATCCTAATGTTATTTCGCCGTCCCCTATTTTGAAGATCCTCCATCTGTTATCTCGTGGTTCGAGTTAGGGCCTGTTGCTTCTCGTTGGAATCTCTTAGGGAGGCAATTTCAGCTCGCAGCTGGGCAATATCCGTCTCTGTTGCGGAGACCCGGCCTGTGAGACCCGAAATGTCGGCGCGGATGGAGGCGATCTCCGACCTCGTGGAGGACACAATGCGCTCCGTCTGCTCGTCTAGGTCCTGCTTGGTTGGAAGTGAGCGGAGGTACTTCCATATATCTTCCAAGTTGCTCATGGCAGCAGGCCCCGGCCTGGGCTGGCTAGCGGTTTGCGGGGATGATGTGGTCGGATCCGCCATCTTGGAAGCCTCGGGACTCGGTGCAAGAGCCTGAAAATATCGGGTCACAGGGCGCTGAGAAGGTGCAGAGTTCTTTCGATGTTTACTCCTACTCTTCTTCACTTTATCCATACCCTTGTAAGCATCAGGGAGTGGGAGATTGATGCATGTAGTCTCTAGAATAACATGCGGGCCTGGGAGCTCAGCAGCAAGACGTCCTCACTCCTCCATTGCCGGCCACGCCCCCTCCACTAGAGTTCCTCTTTAACCAGTTAAGTCTACAGTATGAGCTAAATCAATCTGGATGTGTAAACGCATCCAGTGTTGTTGCAGCGGGCGAGTGCCCATCGCATGTTAATGGTGACACTTAATTGTCAGTAATTGGCAAAGGGAAACGAATGTTCCATGAGCCAGTTTAAGTGCCTGGAAATTAAGTAACATGACTCCAATCAGGAACCATGATGATTCATAAAAGTGAAAGAAAAAAAAAACGTGTAAAAACGGTGTATGTGGCACCACCTTGAGGCCAAGAAGTAGTAATAATCCCCCCCCCCCCCCCCCCAGTAGTTACCAAATATGAACACTTGTAAAAAAAAAAAAAAAAAAGAAAGAAGAAAGAAGAAGAAGAAGGAAAAAGTCACAATTAAAAAAAAAAAAGAGATTCTTATACAAAGTGACCAAGGTCTTTAAGCCTAGTAGTATTGACCTTAAAGTTGTAAATAAAAAAAAAAATCTGTTAATTTATTTATCGCCTTCCTCAAATAGTTGAGTTTGGCAGCTGGCCGTTGGAAACATCAACAATAACTTTTCAAGGACATTTTTCTTAACATGTCAAAATACATGTTATTTTGAAGTAGGACCCCATGCAATGACACTTTATGTAGTTCTTCTTTAAAGCAGAATTGTCAGCCATAAAATCAAATTCCATTAACCCACTGCTCTGTGTTTATTATGTAGTCTATATCCTGACCTTGAATTGCAAGCATTCCAATATAATCATAAATGTGTCTGCTGTAATGAATCTTATCTCAGTCAGCCTGGCTCTCTTCTGGTACATTGCCAAGGAGTGAGGAGTTTGTAATCACCTTTCCCACATTCCTGCTCCTCACTGATTGCCTGAGGGCAGTTCACTGTGACAGTAGGCTGAGAAGGGAAAAACACCTCACTCCTCTGCAGAAACTGCTGAAATACAATCTATTCTGTGCTCATATGTGTTTACAAAGCAAGCTAGATATTACAGTGCAATTTTAGGTCACAGCTCAGTGGGGAGGAGGGCTGGCAATGCACACACCATTTCAGGCAGGAGGGAAAAAAAGGGTAAGGGAGGAAATTACATCAAGACTGGCATCAGTCAGAGGCAGTAAAGATGGAAAATGCCTGGAACAAACTTCTCTTTATTTACTACCTGTATTTTTCGGACTATAAGACGCTTCTGACCATAAAACACACCTCAGTTTAAAGGACAAAAACCAGAGGAAAAAATATAAACTAAACTTGTTGAATCCATGGTGAAATGGCATCTTGTGGATTATGCCCCCTTTGTACCTAATGCCCCCTTGTACCTCTTGTGTCTCTCTGTGTCCTCCTCTGTCCCCCTTGTGTCCTCCTCTATGCCCCTTTGTGTCCTTCTCCTGTGTCCTCCATTTGTCCCCCTGTTTCCTCCTCTGCATGGACACAGTACAGCGAGTCCATGACATTGGGCCGGATTGGAGTATTGGCAGGCGTTTACAAGTCAGGAACTCCCTGCATTTGGACTATAAGACGCAGTGACTTTTCCCCCCTTTTTTGGGGAAGAAAAAGTGAGTCTTATAGTCCAAAAAATACAGTATATAAAATTCACTGAACTCAAAACACAGACAGTACAATATATACTGTATGTTATATAAGTAGAACAAGTCTTTATCTACTTATATATGTGTTATTTTTCCTGAGTTAGTATGGCTGCCCCTGCTGCTTTGACATGAACCTTGGTAGTCACAAAAATAAAAAGGTAGAGCAGCATAAAACACTTGACAGGGCATCTAACTTTCCCACGCCACAAAAATAGCCAATATTTGGAGCCTCTCTGACCTTTTTGTCAAGGCAGCAAAATGAACAGACAGTATCTGTGGCGTTGGAAAAAGGGGTCCAAAAGGCTCCCAGTGGCTTTTTTTTTTCAGCATGATAGATTAAATTGCATGGTTTATTATTTGTTAAAACACTGTTTTTTGCCTTTGCGATATTATTCCAGATAAGGATACAAAGCAACTGATGCCCAAAAGAAGTATAATTCTGGACCCTGAAATTGTTATGAAGCTTTTTAACCGTAACAGTGGTGTGTGAACAACAAAAGTGACTACCCTGGAATAGTAATTTTTTGGCTTTAACAGCTTCACATGCACGTATTTTTACACGGTATCTGTTTGGCTGTAGTCCGGCTTTATGTCATCTAGAGCTGTATATTGTGCTATGAAGCATGCCAACAAAAGCAGGCAGACATCCCTGCTGGAGGCCCCGTGCATTAGTGTAATCCTTGCAGAAAATCTCCAGTGATCTCATTTTATTTCTTTTATCAGTAATGATCTCACCTTATCCATGGGTGGCAAGAAGGTGGACTCACGAGACACACATCAGACAGGCTAATCCTACTCATTTGTTCAGCAGTCAAGGAAATATAGGCTGATTAATGGGGACCCCCCTCGATACAACATGAAACATACAACAAATTGGCTGCAGTACATTCCCTGGAGCATGTTATATTTACCCGAAACAAGCCCTACAGTGGTATTTTAATTATGTGTTTTTTTGCAAACTGATTATACAGTGTGTGTATATATATATGTATATATGTATGTATGTATGCATAATTATATATATTATATATATATGTATCAGAGCCGGGACAAGGTCCTCCAGCACCCAAGTCTGAGATGAGACACCAATTTGCACCCCCCCATCCATCCCACCCCATCCGTCACACACTGATTGCTATTAGACTAAGGCTCAACACACACCATACAATCTTGGTTGTTCAATCTTACCACTTTCATGTAGTATAAGAGCTTATCCAATAATCCATTCAAGGTATTTTCACTCTGTTGGTCCTTATACTACATAGATTTGGTAAATCTGTACAACCAAGATTGTATGGTGTGTGTTGAGCTTAAGCGGCATCCCAGAGCCCCAACCCCCCCAACACCTTAATCTCTAGTTATCTGGCTTGCAGTCACTGCCATGTATCCCCTTTTCTTATTTCTCTCTGCTTCAAACACAATAGGGAAATGATAGCTGAGTGAGTTGTGCACCCCCTCCTACACTGCGCCCTGAAGCTGGAGCCTCTCTTGCCTCTGCCTCGCCCCAGCCCTGATACACACACACACACACACACACACACACACACACACACACACACACACACACACACACATTCACATTCACACACACACACACACACACACACACACACACACACACACACACACACACACACACACACACACATTCACATTCACACACACACACACACACACACACACACACACACACACCACATACACACACACACACACACACACACACACACACTCACTCACAGAGTATCTCACAAAAGTGAGTACACTTCTCACATTTTTATAACTATTTCATTATATCTTTTTTGTGGAACAACACTAAAAATATGACGCTTTGATACACTGTAGTCAGTGTACAACTTGTATGACATTTTAGATTTGCTGTCCCTTCAACATAACTCAACACACAGCTGTTAACGTGTAAACTGCTGGCAACAAAATTGATTACACCCCTAAGTGAACAATCTCAACATTTTGCCCAAATTAATACTTTCCCTCTCCGGGGTCATGTTACTCACTAGTGTTGCAAGGTCTCAGGTGGGAATGGGGAGCAGGTGTGTTAAATTTGGTGTTATTGCTCTCACACTATCACATACTGGTCAGTGGAAGTTCAACATGGCACTTCATGGCAGAGAACTCAATGAGGACCTCCAGCCCCAAGCTCCCAGCATGTCCCTCGCTGCAGCTCTTCCCACAGCCATTCGCTGCAGCTCCGTCCCGGTCCCCGGCGATGACGTCAGGCTACTGACGTCAGGCTACTGCGCCTGCGCAGTCCGCTCCGGCCCACGTGGTGGTGATTGACAGTGCCACTCGCGCAGGAGCAGTACAGGCCGACCTGGAGGTTGGCCTGACGTCATTGCCGGGGACCGTGGCGGAGCTGCGACAAACGGCTGCGAGGAGAGCTGCGGTGAGGGACATGCTGGGAGCTTGGGGCTGGTGGAAGCCCCCGGTAAGTAGCACTTATTTTATTAAATTTTCCCTGATAACTCCTTTAAAGCTGATCTAGGCTATAAGATGGTGGCAAGACCACACAACAGTTTAACAGGACATGTTCCAATCGGCCTCATCATGATCAATCAAAGAAGTTGAGTGCGCAATGCTCAGCGTCATATCCAGAGGTTGTCTTTTGCATATAAACTATTAAGAAATCTCAAAATAACACAATCTTTGCAGAAGACATAACGATTAAGAAAATACTGCTATAGCCAATGATGGATCAACTTGGCCTTTTGTTTGGGGTCATTGTCACATTGAAAAGTCCAAGTTCATCCCAAGCACAGCTTCCGGACAAATTGTATTCAATTGTTTTCCATTGTCTTCCAATTTGTATTCTCTGTTAACATGCTGCATTCATTTTGTTGACTCCTCTCCAAACATAACATCTATGGTTGTGAGTGGCCATTGACCATAAAATTCAATTTTAGGCCCACCACTCCAAATGACATTTTTTCTCAAATTAATAGCTTTCTTCTGACACTCTTAAAGTTCATCTTCTTGAAACATCCATACCACTTTTCTGTAGACAAGCCTGTATGTCAACTGAAGTTATCTGTGGCTTTTTCATTGTATCCTGAACAATTGTTCTGGCTAACATTTTTGTTGGTCAGTCTGTGGCTTGGTATCAACAGAATCCCTCAATTTCCACATATTTATGAAAGTTCATAACCACTTCAGCCTTCAGTCGTTTTCACTTTATGCATCCGAGCAATGTTCACCTCCCATTCATTAGCCTATAACTTTATCACTACTTATCACAATGAACTGATCTATATCTTGTTTTTTCCGCCACCAATTAGGCTTTCTTTGGGTGGTACATTTTGCTAAGAGCCACTTTACTGTAAATGCATTTTAACAGGTAGAATAAAAAAAAATGGAAACAATTCATTATTTCTCAGTTTTCAGCCATTATAGTTTTAAAATAATACATGCCTCCATAATTAAAGCTCATGTATTGTATTTGCCCATATGTCCCGGTTATTACACCATTAAAATTATGTCCCTATCACAATGTATGGTGACAATATTTGATTTGGAAATAAAGGTGCATTTTTTCCATTTCGCATCTATCACTATTTACAAGTTTAGAATTAAAAACATATAGAAATATTTCATCTTTACATTGATATTTAAAAAGTTTAGACCCTTAGGTAAATATTTACATGTTTTTTTTATTGTAATTTTTTTTTTTTTTATATTAAACATTTTGTTTGGGTATTTTTGGGAGGGTGGGATGTAAACAGTAGTTTGCAATGTAAATGTGTGTTGAGTTTTATTTTTTTTTACTTTTAGTTGTAGTTTTACTTTTTGGCCACAAGATGGCGGCCATGAGATTGTTTACATGACGTCACTCTAAGCATAACATACGCTTAGAGCGACACATGGGGGACGCAACAGCCAGAAAAAGCGAAGCTTCTGAGAGAAGCTGTCGCTTTTTCAGCGGGGGAGAGGAATCAGTGATCGGGCACCATAGCCCGATTCACTGATTGCCTGGCTAACGAATTGCGGGCTGGGAGCGCACGTGCACGCGCGCAATCGGCCGTGGGAGCGCGCGGATGTGCACATGGCCTCCTGGGCGTAGCTAGTACGTCCAGGAGGCTGAAGTAGTTAAACACTACTGATGGGCATTCTCAACTCTTTGGATATCTTTTTATATTGTTTTCCTGTTTTATAAAGTTAAGAAACCTTCTCTCTCAGGTCCTTAGACAGTTCTTTTGCTTTCAGCATTGCTGAAATGTGTAGGGGACTGTTAAGGGCCTAGAATCTCATTTACACAGACTACTGCAGTTACAAGCAAACAAGTCAAAGTATGCACAATTACCCTTAATATCCTATCAACTTGTGTGTGTCAATTTGTGTGTGTATTATCAGAATAATATAATCAAAATATTTTACTAAAAGCAATTAAAGTGAATAGCACTCAAGCCTTTCAGTGCTGCGCTGGGTTCCGGATTTGAATCCCACCAGGGCACTATCTGCACAGAGTTTGTATGTTCTTCCTGTGTCTGTGTGGGTTTCCTCCAGGCACTCTGCTTTCCTTCCACATCTCAAAAATATACAGAAGTAAATTGGCTTACCCCTACCATTGTCCCGAGACTATGATGGACATATGACTAGCTTAGCTTATGAGCTACTCTGAGGGACAGACAGTGACAAGACTGTAAAGCGCTGCAGAAGATGTTGGCACTATATAAATCCTAAATAATATTAGCAATAATAATAATTAACTTTATACTTCTTTCTTCTGATTTTAATAACATTCTTCTTCCTTCATTATACTTCTCTAAAATGTCTGTAATTCTTCTGTCTTCTTTTCTCTTCTTTATTTTTCTTTTCTTCTACACTTTTTATTGGTCTTTTTTAAAGTGGATCCGAGGTGATCCGAGGTACTCATTGCATAATTGTGTTCTTTTCCTATTGTTTATAGAGCATTCCTTAAGCCAAATACTTTTTTGTTTTTGTTTTAATACTCTAATTCCCTATAAACTAAATAAACCACACCCACAGGTTTTCAGAGAGCAGTAGCTAGGGCTCATGGGAGCTCAGTCTGGGCAGGAGGAGGAGGAGGTGTTACTAGCCATTGATTTCAGAGTCACAGGGGAGGAGGGAGGAGGGGGATTAGGTTTTTTTTCACAGGCTTAGTGATCAAGATACAGATAAGCCTGCCTCTGTGTAATGTTTACAAACAACATGGCTGCTGTCATTGTATCACAGGAAGAAATAATCATTTTCTATTAAAGCTGTTTGCAGCTATATTTGCTAAACGTTAGATAAGATATATAGACAAGTTACTTGTAATAGTTAGTTTTTCATCTCGGATCCGCTTTAACCTCCCTAGCGTTCTGGACGAGCTGAGCTCGTCCAGTAACGCCGCTGTGCACCGCTCCGGCCCTGGTGGGCCGATTTGCACAACTTTTTTTTCAAACACGCAGCTAGCACTTTGCTAGCTGCGTGTTTGTTTCGATCGCCGCCGATCCACCACTACCCGCCACGAAAGGGCCCCCCGCAGATCCCTTGCGCAGCCTGGCCAATCACCGCCAGGCTGCGCTATGGGGTGGATCGGGACTCCCTGTGACGTCATGACGTCGATGACGTTGATGACGTCACTCCGTTCTTCACCATGGCGACGGGGGAAACCCTGAAGGAAATCCCGTTCAGAACGGGATTTCCCGATGGGCATGATCGCCGGCCTCGATCGGAAGGGTGGCAAGGAGGGTGCAGGGAGGGGGAATCATGTAGCTAGCGATAGGCTAGCTACATGATTTAAAAAAATTTTGGGGGAAAAAAACCCTCGCGTGGCTGCGGGAATCAGAACGCCCAGCAGGTTAAACTTGCTTGCCTTCTGTGTTATGTGTTTTCATGCACTCCATTCATTTGAATGTATTTTCACAAAAATTCTCATCTCCGCAAAAACATGCCAGTGCGCTGTAACGATTGTGGAACTTTCTCCGTGATCAGCGCACAACGCGTGCGCTGACACCGCGGAAATCCTCCACAAGCGTATATTTGCAGGCACCCAGCAAAAGGTGCTACGCACCTGTAGAGGGAAATTCCTGTCGGCAGATGGCGCTGGGGAGTGCAGAGGAACCAATCCTCTGTACCTCCACAAGTGCCAGACAGGAATTGTACGAAGCGCAGAACGCAATCGCAAGAGAGGCGATTGCGAATGAGATTGAGCAAAGGGACAGGTTGTATGTGTGTGCGCCAATCCAGTCGCCACCCCGCGACCGCGCACACACAACAGCAGATACGAAATAGGAACGCGATCGCGAGAGGTGCGATCGCCAGACGTGACACAAGGCAGATCAGAATAGAATACGAGGGTAGCAAAGGCACAGCAAATACAATAAGGAGATACGGAAAATAACAAACGCTAGCTAACCGCGAACATCGCACTCATTCGCAACAGTGCACGCGGTTATGCGCAATCTCCACGTGATAAGCACAATAGAGACAAGCACGCCTAACTAACCATTAACAGACAAACATGAAACAGAGGACGCGAGCGCTTTCTTAACGGTTACCTCACCGAGCCTGCAGCAAGCGTAGCGGACAGGACAGACACACGAAAACAGGGACAAACGAGAGATAGGATCCACAGCACTAGCAAAAAGTGGCTAGCGTGATCCAGGTACAGAGTAGCAGAACAGAAGGATCCCCAGCGCTAGCGAAAAGTAGCTAGCGCGATCCCAGAACACAGAACAGAAGGATCCCCAGCGCTAGCGAAAAGTAGCTAGCGCGATCCCAGGAGACAGAACAGAAGGATCCCCAGCGCTAGCGAAAAGTAGCTAGCGCGATCCCAGGAAACAGAACAGAAGAGATAGCTGGTAGCAACCGCTGCACCAGCTATACTCCAAGAACAGAGATCAGAACCATTTCCTGTCGACCACCATAGGGGCAGGACAATGGCAACAGGCAAGACAAGACAGAATAGGAAATACAGATAATACAACCTGACTGGGCTAGAAGGGGAGCCTAAAGCAACCCCCAGGAATTAACTATACTAGATAGCAATGGCTGACACTCCAGCAGTGTCCATCAGGAACAGACCATGGAAAGGAAATGACCAGCGAAGCATTACAAGACATAGTACCTTTAGTACACGCCTCCAATGAATGTGGCCAGGCAATTTGCATGACAACGTATGCAAATTCCTCTGCAAGCACAAGCTGCAAAACTGACAGAAGCTTCTTTCCAGAGTCCTGCAGCATGCAAACCTACACAATGGTCAAAGGGCTGCCTGCCTGCACAGGCAGCTGAGCAAATCATCACATGCGCATATTCAGAGCCGCCCTTAGGTTTCACAGTGCTCTGAGCGTAACCAGATTTTGGACCCCCTCATTCTTCATGCACGCATGCACACATGCCCGTGTGCAAAATCCCCTTTAGTGTATATAGGCAGATCCCTCCCTTTGGTGTATATAGGGAGACTCCCCCATTTAGTGTATATAGGCAGATCCCCCTTTAATGTATATAGCTAGGCAGATATATAGTGTATAGTATACAAGCAGATGCCCAAGGGGCACCAGGAGGCGGAGCTACCACTCGCAGCAGCCACAGACGGCCTCTGAGCCCACAGACAGCAGATAGAAATGCGGCCAGGGCCAGTTGAATGCACATTACGTGTGCCCCCCTGGATGCCGTCACCCTGAGCGACTGCTCCAGTTGCTCAGGTCAAAGGCCGACCATGCGCATATCCACTCATCACTAGACAGTAGATGAGGACATTTATTGGCCACCTGTTTGTACCTATTTCAAACACACACTCAGAACAAAATATTGCTGTGGCAAAGTTTAGGAAAGTCCTTGCAAACCAGTCAGGCAAAAACGGTGGAAATTAGAGTGTTGTCAGCACTGCCACAGGCCATGATATGAATTGCTATAGTGGCGCTCAGTCAGCAAATTGGGTGCCGTCAGAAGATGGAGCCCAAATTATGATAAAAACAACATAATTCGGCCAGCAGCAGTAGCTGTAAGCAAAATTTTGTCTTTCCCTAGTGCCGATGGTGGCCTGGAGGGGGAATAGTACCGGTAATTAAAGTTGCTGGGACTTTTGCAAAGGGAGCTGTTTTTCAGCTTCACCCTGCGCCCACATTTCCTAGCGTCTTTATTATATACAGTGGTACATATGTAGATTTTGCAAGGCATATACAGTGGCTTGCAAAAGTATTCGGCCCCCTTGAAGTTTTCCACATTTTGTCACATTACTGCCACAAACATGAATCAATTGTATTGGTATTCCACGTGAAAGACCAATACAAAGTGGTGTACACGTGAGAAGTGGAACGAAAATCATACATTATTCCAAACATTTTTTTACAAATAAATAACTGCAAAGTGGAGTGTGCATAATTATTCAGCCCCCTGAGTCAATACTTTGTAGAACCACCTTTTGCTGCAATTACAGCTGCCAGTCTTTTAGGATAGGTCTCTACCAGCTTTGCGCATCTAGAGACTGAAATCCATACCCATTCTTCTTTGCAAAACAGCTCCAGCTCAGTCAGATTAGATGGACAGAGTTTGTGAACAGCAGTTTTCAGATCTTGCCACAGATTCTCGATTGGATTTAGATCTGGACTTTGACTGGGCCATTCTAACACATGGATATGTTTTGTTTTAAACCATTCTATTGCTGACCTGGCTTTATGTTTAGGGTCGTTGTCCTGCTGGAAGGTGAACTTCTGCCCCAGTCTCAAGTCTTTTGCAGACTCCAAGAGGTTTTCTTCCAAGATTGCCCTGTATTTGGCTCCATCCATCTTCCCATCAACTCTGACCAGTTTCCCTGTCCCTGCTGAATAGAAGCACCCCCAGAGCATGATGCTGCCACCACCATATTTGACAGTGGGGATGGTGTGTTCAGAGTAATATGCAGTGTTAGTTTTCCACCACACATAGCGTTTTGCATTTTGGCTAAAACTTTTCATTTTGGTCTCATCTGACCAGAGCACCATCTTCCACATATTTGCTGTGTCCCCCACATGGCTTGTGGCAAACTGCAAACATGACTTTTTATGCTTTTCTGTTAACAATGGCTTTCTTCTTGCCATTCTTACATAAAAGCCAAGTTTGTGCAGTGCACGACTCATAGTTGTCCTATAGACAGATTCCCCCTCCTAAGCTGTAGATCTCTGCAGCTCGTCCAGAGTCACCATGGGCCTTTTGACTGCATTTCTGATCAGCGCTCTCCTTGTTCGGCCTGTGAGTTTAGGTGGATGGCCTTGTCTTGGTAGGTTTACAGTTGTGCCATACTCCTTCCATTTCTGAATGATCGCTTGAACAGTGCTCAGTGGGATGTTCAAGGCTTTGGTAATCTTTTTGTAGCCTAAGCCTGCTTTACATTTCTCAATAACTTTATCCCTGACCTGTCTGGTGTGTTCTTTGGACTTCATGGTGTAGTTGCTCCCAATGTTCTCTTAGACAACCTCTGAGGCCGTCACAGAGCAGCTGTATTTGTACTGACATTAGATTACACACAGATGCACTCTATTTAGTCATTAGCACTCATCAGGCAATGTCTATGGGCAACTGACTGCAGTCAGACCAAAGGGGGCTGAATAATTACGCACACGCCACTTTGCAGTTATTTATTTGTTAAAAATGTTTGGAATCATGTATGATTTTCGTTCCACTTCTCACGTGTACACCACTTTGTATTGGTCTTTCACGTGGAATTTCAATACAATTGATTCATGTTTGTGGCAGCAATGTGACAAAATGTGGAAAACTTCAAGGGGGCCGAATACTTTTGCAAGCCACTGTATATGCCTTGCAAAATCTACATATTTCTTCAAAGAAATTTCTTGTTGCTTCATAAACCTTTACATATCTGGTAATGGGTCATAGGAAACTTTCAAAGCTCAAGGCCATCCCGTCTTCAGGTTCATTGCACAAAGGCGCTGGTTAAGAAAAGTTGTTTATAAGCACACTCTCCCTGTGACGTGAAAAACAAGCAATCATGAGGTCACATATCTTTCATTCTTTGAATCCTGTTTTTGTGCTTCAAGGGAATGTTTTTTATTCAGTAGTACATTTGCACAATCTGCCTTATGTAAGAGACCTTGAGCGATAGAAAACTTATAGAGTGTTAATATTAATCTACCAGTAACTAAGCTCTAACATTAGTGATTGTGGGTGGTATACAAAGTGCATTAACCAGGCGAATAACAGCAAATTTTGAATAATCTCAAACTATTTACCAATAACCAGAAAGTAGAGATGATCATTTAGATGCTAGTTTTTCCAGGTTGACCAAATTTGGTTGCCCTTTGTATGCTTATTGAAACTTATAACTAATTAATATCAGGTGGCGCGTGCAACTGCATTTATATTCTTTTTCAATCTGCATACAAATTGCTGAATGATTCATTCTATGTCGCCAGCTCTGCAGGTCAGTGGGTTCTTATAATGAGACTCTGTTGCTGCACTGCTGGCCACAAAGAGTTTACCTTTCAGCAGCACAGGTAAAATGTGGGCTGAGTTAGATGTTCTGTGCTGTGGGATTAAACTCTATATATAATGAATAAAAACAAGCAAACATACAGTATATTTGGCATCCTCTCAATAAATGTACTGTACATGCACAGAGATTTACTGTGTCTGAAGCCTGACACCATGGCAAATACTTTGATTTTCTTTACATTCATCCTTGGTGACTGTGTGACCTCACTTCTGCCCTTCCTTTTTTTTTTCTTTCACAGCAAAGTACTGGAATGTACTCTGCACATTCCAGTGTAAGTGAAAGAATCATAATAATCCAGTCCAAACATTTGTATAGCGCTTTTCTCCTGTCGGACTCAAAGCACTCAAGAGCTGCAGCCACTGGGTCGCGCTCAAGAGGCCACCCTGCAGTGTTAGGGAGTCTTGCCTTGAACTTCTTACTGAATAGGTACTTACCCTAGCCAGGATTCGAGCCCTGGTCTCCTATGTCAAAAGTGGTGCATAGAAAAAACACATGAAAATCTTATAAAAACCACTAACAAATCGAAGTCACTGAAAAATCCACTTCCTCCTTATTGGCATTGGTTAGTAAAGGTGGCCACTAACGGTCAAATTTCTAGCAAAAAATCATTCAAGCAATCAGAAATTCTGATCGGACGAAAAATCGTTCACCACACCATCAACAAACCAATCTTTGCTTCCTATCTATCACAACTAACAAGACAATCCAAAGTTTGGTTTGACAAAAATCCAATCGTATGTGATCGATTGTGCCCATGAACTGAGATTATTTACAACCAATCCGTTCAGAATTTCTGATCGCTCAAACGATTTTTCTGTAGAAATTGGACCGTTATTGGCCACCTTAAAGGACTGCAGGTATATACTCCTAAATGTGCAATTATTATTTTCGAGGGGAAGAAAAATATACATTATGTACATTTTGATTGATGTTGAATTTATTTTTTTATGATTTTATAAGTGTTTCACCCTTCTTTAAAAAAAAAAAAATTCAATTATGAACTTCAACTTCCTGTTTCCCTGCATGACACGTCATACAGAGATCAGGTGGCCAGAGAGGAGCCGGCTGCTGAAGTGGACACATCATGGCATGAAGTAAGCAGGTGAGTTATTTACAAAATGCATGCTGCTCTTCAGGGGGGCACAGGAGGAGGGCCCATGGAGAAGGATGGAGGAATGAGGTCGGCCCACATCCCCTCAGTGTAACCCACTTCCGAGTGCTCCTATCCATTGGCATCTATACCTGGCTACACTATACTGGAAGCACCTATGCCTGTCTACATAAACTGGGGGCAGCTATATTTGGCTACCTATACTGGGGGCCCCTATACATGGCTACCTATACTGGGGGCACCCATACCTGGCTTCCTATACAGAGGGCATCTATACCCGGCTACCTATTCTGGAGACACCTATACCTGTCTACCTAGTCTGGGGGCACCTATACCTGGCTTCCTATACAGAGGTCATCTATACCTGTCTACCTATACTGGGGGCACCTATACCTGGCTACCTATTCTGAGGGCACCTCTACCTGCTACCTATACTGCGGCCACCCACACCTGAAGTCCTATACTGGGGCACCTATACCTGGCTACCTATACTAGGGCACCCATACCTGGCTACCTATACTAGGGCACCCATACCTGTCTTCCTATACTGGGGCACCCATACCTGTCTTCCTATACTGGGGGCACCCATACCTGTCTTCCTATACTGGGGGCACCCATACCTGTCTTCCTATACTGGGGGCACCCATACCTTTCTTCCTATACTGGGGGAACAGTTTTGCTCTCCCTTATTTACATTCTGACATTTATCACATGGTGACATTTTTACTGCTGGTAGGTGATGTCAGTGGAAGGAGATGCCGCTTGCTTTTTTTTGGCAGTTGGAAACAGCTGTAAACAGTTATTTCCCACAATGCAACAAGGTTCACAGACAGGAAACTACCAGGACCCTGCTCCTCACAGTTTCCTGTGGGAGGGGTTTCACCACAATATCAGCCACACAGAGCCCCCTGATGATCCGTTTGTGAAAAGGAATAGATTTCTCATGGGAAAGGGGGAATCAGCTACTGATTGGGATGTAGTTCAATTCTTGGTCACGGTTTCTCTTTAAAGAATTCCACCAGATCTTTAGCTCACAGAACATTATTGTTATCCGAGGTAAAATGAGCAGCGGGTGACTTTTTGCTCGACTTACTTCTATATCTCTGCCAGCTTAAAGGGACTCCGAGCAGTGCAGAAACTATGGAAAGATGCATATCATTTTAAAGCTCTCTTTCTCCTCTTTCCAATGATATATAAACCACCGCCCTACGCCTTTTAGTTTTCGCTATTTTCGCAATTGAAATTGCCGCGGCCGCGATTTAGATCGCGAAAATAGAGAAAACTAAAAGGCGTAGGGCAACGATTTAGGTGTCGTCAGAAAGAGGAGAAAGAGAGCTTTAAAATGATATCCATCTTTCCATAGTTATATTGTATTACACAGGGCGACTTTTTGTCAAAGTCAGCAGCTGCATTCAGCAGAATGGAGCTGCTGACACTGGGGAAAGTGTCGTCCTGTGTAATACAATATAACTATGGCTTGATGGATATCATTTTAAAGCTCTCTTTCTCCTCTTTCTGACGACACCTAAATCGTTGCCCTACACCTTTTAGTTTTCTCTATTTTCGCGATCGAAATCGCGGCCGCGGCAATTTCAATCGCGAAAATAGCGAAAACTAAAAGACGTAGGGTGGTGGTTTATATATCATTGGAAAGAGGAGAAAGAGAGCTTTAAAATGATATGCATCTTTCCATAGTTTCTGCACTGCTCGGAGTCCCTTTAAGTGGAAGAAAGACATCCGAACTTCCGTCTACACTTGATGGGAAGCAGAACATTACAAGCTTTGTAGATTAAAGTCTGAGCCCCCTGAAAATACTAATGAAATGTTTAAAGCCTTAATGGAGGAATGATGTAAACCACAGCAGGATGTGTGTTTAAATAGTACAAGTTCCCTGTGCATTAAAGCATCCCTAATATTTCCTTGCAGAGAACATTTTGAATGATGGAGGTTAAATTCAGCTTCTTCCTTTTGGGGAATTTATGTGAGTTTTACCTGTAATCCTGTATATTCTTATTTGTGATGGAAATGCCATTAGTGCTTTCATACTCAGACAGGACACGTGGTCACGTGGCTAGTGGCTACCAATCTGTCATGGACATTAGGGGCTTGATTCACAAAGCGGTGCTAACAGTTAGCACCCTGGTGAAAAGCCCCTTTTCATGCCTAAATTCAGTTTAGGCGTGATAAGTTAAGGCATGATAAGTTTAGGCATGATAAGTTTAGGCATGATAAGTTTAGGTGTGATAAGCTTAGGCGTGATAAGTTTAAGCACCAACTGGGTTAGCACCGCAGTGCACAGCTGATCAAAAGTTTTGCGCTAGCAAAGTCTGGTGCACTTCGCATAGAGTTTAATAGTGCTGCTTTGCGCGCGGGACTTTGCGCGCGATCTAAACTTATCTAAACTTATCACGCCTAAACGTATCACGCCTAAACTGGCTTTTCACCAGTCTGGTGCAATGGTTATCACACCTAAAGTCTTTTACTGGGTTAGCACCGCTTTGTGAATCGAGCCCTAGATCTTGAATTGCAAAGCTAAACTAAAAAGAAACCATCTGAATTTACAGCAGTCAGAAAGTTTCAAGTGAACCTGAGGTGAAAGGAATATGTATTTCCTTTTTAGCAATACCAGTTGCCTGGCTGTCCTGATGATCCTCTGCCTTTAATACTTTCAGCCATAGACCCGGAACAAGCATGATCAGATGTTTCTGACAATATTAGCTGCATGCTTGCTTCTGGTGTGATTCAGACAACACTGCAGCTAAACAGATCAGCAGGCAACTGGTATTGTTTAACCTCCTTGGCGGTAATCCCGAGCTGAGCTCGGGCTATGCCACCGCGGAGGATTGCTTTGGCCCTGCTGGGCCGATTTGCATAATTTTTTTTTCAAACACGCAGCTAGCACTTTGCTAGCTGCGTGTTTGTTCCGATCGCTGATGCTCGCCGTCGATCCGCCGCTACCTGACGCGAAAGAGGGCCCCGCCCACAGACCCCTTGCGCAGCCTGGCCAATCACAGCCAGGCTGTGCTATGGGGTGGATCGGGACTCCCTCTGACATAATGACGTCAATGACATCGATGACGTCAGTCCGATCATCGCCATGGCGACGGGAAAGCCCATACAGGGAATCCCGTTCAGTACGGGATTTCCTGTTGGATTATGCGCCAGCGGCAATCAGAGGGGCTGGGTGGACGCCGCAGGGAGGGGGGGAAGCATGTAGCTAGGCTAGCTACATGCTAAAAAAAAAATTAGCAAAAAAAAACCCCTCCCGCGGCCGTGTGCCGCAAATAATTAGAATGGCAGGGAGGTTAAAAGAAAATAAATATGGCAGCCTCCATATCATTTTCACCTCGGGTTTACTTTAAACTGTTAGGCTGGCCAGGGGCATTACTACAAATCATGGCGCCCCCCAGCAAAACTTTGATGGAGCCCCTACAATGTTCCCTCAGTGAATCTCACAGCCTGGGGGCCCATCTTGCAATGGTCATCAATCAGTTGTGGTCATCATGATCTTCATACCTATAACAAGATACAAGAAGGATTTATTCGCCAAGTGCGAGGGTACCGTACTTGGAATTGCATGTGGTACACATGGCTTAGGCAAAGTACACGACAACAGTTGTCCATGTTATATATATTGCTACGATTACACAAACTAACAACTTTACAATACATTTTACGACTGCAATTACTACCATTATACATGCTAGCAGCATTAACAGTATGATGACATCACTGTTCGGTACCAGTCTGTGTGTGACAGGTGCACATTGTAATACCCATCACTGCATATACCTACCTGTTGTTCAGTGCACCCACCTACCTACGTGAGTGCACGCAGTGTCACTGTGCCTGTCCGGTACCTCTCTGTGTGTGACAGGTGCACATTTGTAATACCAGTCATTGCATAATTGTGACCGCATGCTGTGTAATATACCACTCCGAGCATACTTGTTAACTGCACCTGTGTGACAGCTGCACATTGTATTGTAATACCAGTCACTGCATAACTTTCACTGCACCTGTGTGACTGCACATTATATTAGTCAAGTCAGTGCATACCTTTCACTTCATCCCCCGATATGGACAAAACAGGTAGAGGCAGAGGCAGGGGCAGACCCAGAGGCAGGCCACCCGGCAGGTCTGTTCAAGGTCGTGCTGATGTGATTTCGTGCGGCCCTGGACCAAAGTACTGTGCTCAGAAGAAGGCACGTCCCATCAACTCCCAAAATTGTCAGGACGTGGTTGACTATTTAACACAGAAAACCTCATCTTCCGCAGCCACCAGCGCTACTACAAGCATCACATCCGCTGCATTTGACACTTCGCAGGAGTTATTTGGTGGGGAAATCACTGATGCACAGCCATTCTTGTTACAACAAGATGAAGGCGCTAAGCAAGTTACACCACCTCATATGTCTGAGTTAGGCGACACTATGGATGTAACGTGGGAGGAGGAGGAGGATGAAGTACCTGCTGTTGGTGCAGTTTATGAGGTGTCTGAGGCAAGCGTAGCTGGGGAGGAAGATTATGATGATTATGATGATACGGATGCCACGTGGGATCCTAAGAGACAAGATGACCAAGGGGACATGACCAAGGGGACAGTTCAGAGGGGGAGTCAGAGAGGAGGAGGAGGAGACGAGTTGCTCAAAGAAGCAGGGGGAGCTCTTCGTCAGAAGCAGTTGGTGGCAGTGTCCGGCGCCATGTATCGTCACCTATGGACAGCCAGCCAACATGCCCTTCAACGTCAGCTGCTGAGGCCACCATAGTGCCCACACCCCAGGGGGGCTCAGCGGTATGGACATTTTTGTGTGTGTCTGCTGTAGATCAGAGCAATGCCATCTGTTCTCTCTGCATCCAAAATTTGAGCCATGGAAAGGCCAACACCCACGTAGGGTTAACTGCCTTATGAAGGCACATGCAGTAAAGGCACAAACTGCAATGGGAAGAGCACCTGAGGAAAAGCAGCACACAAAAGGAAAGCCACCCTCCTCCTCTTCCTCCTTCAGGTGCATCATCTTCAGCTGCTTTCTCCCTTGCACCTTCACAATCACAGCCACCCTCCTCCACTCCGCCTCTCACCTTGAGCGGTTCCTGCTCCTCTGCCCACAGCAGCAGCCAGGTGTCTGTGAAGGAAATCTTTGAGCTGAAGAAGCCAATGTCTGCCAGTCATCCCCTTGCCCGGTGTCTGACAGCTGGCTTGCCGGAACTCTGAGGTTTTCTGTAAATTTGTGGCCATTGGGACACCGCAGTGGAAGATACCAGGCCGCAATTATTTCTAAAAAAAGGCGATACCCAAACTGTACCATGAAGTTGAGAGGCAAGTGGTGTCATCTCTGGCACACAGCGTTTGGTGAAGGGTCCATCTGACCACGGTTGCCTGGTCTGCCAAGCACGGTCACGGCAGGTACATTACTTACACAGCCCATTGGGTCAACCTAGTGACCGCTGGCAAGCAGGGAGTACGTGGCTGTGCAGCGGAACTTGTGACACCTCCATGGCTTGCAGGCAGGTCTGCTGCCACCTCCTCTTTTCCTGCTACATCTTCTTCACTGTCGTCCTCCTCCTTGGCTGAGTGGCAGTTCAACTCTACTGGTGCTGCGATCTCCTCTCCAGCTACACAGCCCCAGCTCCCCAGGTCCTATGCTGCATGCCAGGTATGACGGTGTCACGCCATATTAGACATGTCTTGCCTCAAAGCGGAGAGTCACACTGGAGCAGCTCTCCTGGTTGCTCTTAACCAACAGGTGGATCAGTGGCTGACCCTGCACCAACTGGACATCGGCAACGTGGTGTGTGATAACGGCAGCAATCTAATTTCAGCTTTGAATTTGGGAGTTGACACATGTTCCCTGCATGGCACATGTGCTGAATCTCATTATTTAGAGATTTGTGTCTAAGTACCCAGGCTTACAGGACGTCCTGAAGCAGGCCAGGAAGTTGTGTGGGCATTTCAGGCGGTCTTACACGGCCATGGCACGCTTTGCGGACATTCAGAGAAACAACTTGCCGGTGAGACGATTGATATGTGATAGCTCGACTCGCTGGAATTCGACCCTTGTGTTTGACCACCTGCTACAACAGGAGAAAGCCGTCACCCAGTATCTCTACAACTATAGTAGAAGGACACAGTCTAGGGAGATGGGGATGTTCTGGTCCAAGAAAGAACTGGACACTCATACGAAATGCCTGCAGGCTCATGCGGCCGTTTGAGGAGGTGACAAACCTGGTGAGTTGCAATGAAGACGCCATCAGCGACTTGATCCCCTTTGCTTTTTTCCTGGAGCGTGCCGTGCGTAGAGTGGTGGTTCAAGCTGTGGAGAAATGTGAAGAGGAATAGGAACAGGAGGAAGAGTTGTAGGATCAATTCTCATCAGAACCAGATGTTTCCTCAACACCTGCGGCAGCACAGAGGGGGGAGGAGGAGGAGGAGGAGGAAGAGTCATGTGGGAAAGAGGAGTCAGATGATGATGAGGAAGGTGTGTTTTTGGAGGAGGAGGAGGCGGCAGAAGAAAAACCGCAGCAGGCGTTGCAGAGGGCTTGTGCTGCTGAACATTCCCGTGGTATTGTTCGTGGCTGGGCGGAGGAGGAGAACTTACCTGACGTCACTGAGGAAGAGCAAGAGGAGATGGATAGTACGTCTGGATCCAAATTTGTGCAGATGGCGTCTTCCATGCTGTCCAGCCTGTTGAGGGACCACCTTATAAAAAAACTCAAGGGGAATGAGCTGTACTGGGTGGCCACGCTACTAGACCCTCAGTATAGGCACAAAGTGGTGGACATGTTACCAACTCACCTGAAGGCAGAAAGGATGCAGCACATGCAGAACAAGCTGGCAACTATGCTTTACAGTGCGTTTAAGGGTGATGTCACAGCATAACGGAATAAAGGTACCACTGCCAGTAATCCTCCTTCCATGTCCACGCAGGCAAGGACAGGACGCTCCAGCGATCTCATGGTGATGTCGACCATGCGGACATTTTTTAGTCCAAAGCCTCGCCTTAGCCCTTCCGGATCCACCCTCCACCACCGCCTGGACCGGCAGGTAGCCGACTACCTGGCCTTAAGTGTGGATGTAGACACTGTGAGCAGTGATGAACCCTTGGACTACTGGGTGCGCAGGCTTGACCTGTGGCCAGAGCTGTCACAATTTGCCATCCAACATCTGTCTTTCCCTGCCTCAAGCGTCCTGTCAGAAAGGACCTTCAGTGCAGCTGGAGGCATTGTCACTGAGAAGAGAAGTCGCCTAAGTCACAAAAGTGTTCAGTACCTCACCTTTATCAAAATGAATGAGGCATGGACACCGAGTGACTGCCTGCCCCATGACTAAGTCGCTCCCTACACAGCATCTCTGCCTGCAGGCCGCTTGACTGCCTTTTCCGCCACCACCAACAGGGTCCAGGACTGCAGGCAGATTCAGGCAGGATTGCAGGCAGAATTTTTAAGGCTGCTGCTAGCAGCGGCCGCTATAATAATTTTTCTGGTGCGTGTACATGCCTGCCGAATTTTTCTGGCTGCACTGCAGCTGCATTAACAAAACAAAAGGCATGTACATGTGTCAATTTCCCTTCGTGATTGTTACCTTGCCGCAGTAAAGGGGCTTGCGTATCACAATGAAGCAATGACCGCCGGCTATATGAGTGTCTCGGGGGGGGGAACACCCAAGATAATAAGGTCGTTGCTTCATTGTGGATAGACCAAATTCTATCAGCTGGACACTCAGTCACTGCTGTTCTGTCATTCAGCTACCTCAGTCCGACCATATGGGCTTGAAAACCGCCATCTCCTGCACTCTGGCCATGGTGCACACCAGTCCTGTCGAGATTTCCATATGGCGGAATATCGTTTTTCCGATAAACTGAACTGTACATGATCAAATACAAATAAAACCTAATTAATTTCCTTCCCTTAGGTTACAGAAGACAAAGACTTTTTAATGTATGGTGATTGTAGGTTAATATATACATTGATCATTGAGAAAGGCAGAGCATATTTTCATATGGCGATATAATATTGCCAAGTAATACTGAATTGCACAGTATGTGTCCCTCTAGAAAGATTAGTTGGGAATAACAGGCAGTCAGCTGAGTACTATTTGCAATGGGTAATCCCATTCACCTTACTTGAACAATGGAAGCAGACAAGTACCTTGTTTGACCAAACAATTGCCCAACAAGAAGAGTCTTAAAACAATGAAAGAGACAGACCAGGCCTTAACTAGCTTTTGTTGGTAAATGAACCAGTTTTTGTAAACAATGGCTCAGACCTGGCTGTATTTAATGCATAGAAGCCTTGGATGGGGGTTGTTTTCCTTGCACAATGTATGTGTTTCCAAGGTTCAGACACAAAAACAAAGCTTGGGAAATATATTGACTGTGCTGTCAGCAATAGTTCATATTAAAAAGCATAAAGTTATATTACAATTCCCCATCTAGGTTAAGAAAACAGACAGCACATGTATGCATCATTGCATAACAATTAAGAATGAATATAAAAAAAAGGTTATGGCATTGTATATGTATTAATATAAAGATTATTTGAATGAATATATCCAGGATGATATAGAGATGCTATATGTTTACCAGTGTTGTATGTTAAACAATAATGTTAGAGATATAAAACCCTGCTAACAAGCACAATGTGTTATAATGAGAGATCCATGGTGGTTTTAAGCATGCCAATGATTTTTGGATCAAATCCAATCTATCTTAAATATGGTAGAAAAGGTCACTGTATAATAAATAATAACCAGTGATTCCAGCAAGGTCAGCTATCCATAGAGGAATTATAACATTGATTTATTCACTGTTGGGTTATAATAAAACATGATTTTTGTTTTTAGTTTGCCAAATATCCCAGTAAGTCTGTGATTAGTTAGCCAACAGCACCTACAAAGGGTGAAAGCCAGTATTACACTTGGGTTAAAGATTAGTCACAGAAAGCTCCCATTGGTCACTCCCACTGCCCAGTGATAGGCTAGAAGATTTAATCTCCTGGGCAGGACCATAGGTAGTGAGGGGAATAAGATGAGAGGGATTCAATGAGAAAGGAGCAGACCATCAGGAGAGCTGAGCGGACCAGGACATAAGGGATCCCTGCCATCCGAACGCAACCACGCCTAAGAGGAACACGCCCAGAGGCCATCTTGGTGACTATACTTGAACCCAGTTCTGATTTTCTTGTTAGTTAGACGGCTTATTACAGCGCAGAATATCTGAACATATGATGTATTGATTGAATTTCATTGGTTGATATTTTAAAAAGGGGTGAGCTTTTCCAAAGTTGCAAGTTGGAAACAACTCACCTAAGTTCTACCATATGTTCATTGATAACTGGCTGTTTAACTCAGTCTTGGATAAAAAACTAGACCTTTCAAGCTACCTCCTCTAGATATTTTGATACTTTGCCGCAGCATGTGCAAGCCACACCTAACCAAGTTTAGGACGACTCAATAGATATTTTATTCCAAAATTATATGTATTTTACCCGCCTGCTCTGTGTAGTAACACAGGCCAGCGGAGGTTAAAGTGTAGACAGAGGGAAAATTCCTGTCATTTATAGTTGATTGCATAGCGATTGTGGGGCAACGCCCAGTCGTCAGATCCACTGAGTCATCCTAAATTTGTTATATTGAATGGTATAGCTGACATCAGCCAGTTTATTTTGGATAGCGCATTTTTGATTTTGGACTGCGCAATTTTGATTTTTGATAGCCACCATTTTGTTTTTGATAGCCACCATTTTGTTTTTGATAGCAGCCATTTTGATTTTGATAACAGCCATTTTGTTGTCGTTCAATTCATCCATTTTGTCTCCAGAGACCCTGTGGTAAATTGAGTAACAGGGCCGACGGCCATATTTGATGAGTCATATCTCTGCACTGTATTTGAGTTGACTGCTAATTGGTTTAAGCCTTTTGTATTGGTGAATAAGTATAATAACATTTTGATGTTTTACTGAAATTATTATCCAGCTCATTGCTTATTATAAGAATGACCTTATGAGTTTTGTTTTATATCAAAAGTGCAATATTATATTGTTTTGATATTGTAATATTTATTCGATATTAAATTGATATTTTTATAAATTGGTCCACATTTATTTGCATGTTTAAACCAGTACTGTAAAACCTCGGAAAACAAGCTCACACAGTTAGGCGTATGTTTGTATTTTAGCTCCTCCTATTTTCCCAGGAGCATTACATTTACATTTTTGATTTTATATTTATTTTTAAACAAGTTATACAAACATTGACAAAACGCCCGACATAAAATTGGAGGCCCCAGCGAGATCCGTTTACTTTCCATTACTGGTTTAAACAGTGTAAAAACGTTTTATTGAGCTGGTTTTATTGCATTGGCTATTGAATCATGAGTGCTACAGGTAGTGATTCAGAACTGCATTTGGAACAGACGTTCCGAAAAATTGTGGAATTTATATTTATACAACTAAAATATAATGAGGAAGTAGATGAATGGATAGGCAGAATGAGGAAAAGTGTAAAACAGGAAGCTGATTGTATATTTCAATCTAAAGGTATGGTGGATCACTATCTTTCATGTATGATCACAATAACCTCGGATTCCGAACTGAAGAAGAGGTTGTTAGGCGCCCTACCCTCTGTGTTATATGGGTTATTAGAGGTAGATATTCTTGCACAATCTAGGAAAAAAGAGATTGTACAGTTGAGATCCCAATTGCAAGGAACAGAGGGAAACGTCCAATCATTGAACTCCCAGTTACGGGATGTGGAATCAGATCTTCAAATTATAAGGGCTGATAGAGACCAATTAATGATTGATATTTCAGACAGGGAGGTAGCGATCAAAAGTCTGGAAAGAGACGCCGAACGGAATCGTGAAGCGCATCGCAGACTTAAACAGGATTTTGAAGAACTACAACAGCAGTACTTCAAAATCCAACAGGCAGGTAGACTCGATAGATCATCCAGCCCTTGCCCGCCAGTACTCACTCCATATGACCTAAAATGGCAAGGCATGTTGGATCGTATGGAGACGGTATGTAAGACTATGAATACCATAATCGATGACAGTACAAGGGTCCCTAAAGATCAACATTTGGATTCCTCTCCAGAGAGAGATATGCAAATGAGGGCCCCTAGGTATGATGATTCCTATAAAGGTCACGACTCCCTTGCTGATATCGATTCAGATGAATTTGAGGCTGATGAAAGAAAGCGGAAATCCAGCCCTATCCCAAGAAGGGGGAAAGGTACGTATAAAGGGGTTTCAAGCAGGGGAAATAATCAGTACTCCCAGGAAAAGCAGAGCTCGGCCAGCATCATAAAATTCTTAAACACCGCTGTGCCAAAATTCACTAAAAAGGGTTCAGCACAAATCGCATCCCACTTGGAGTTATATGAATCCACTATGGATTCTTTAAATCTGTCTGAAGCAGACAGGATCAGATTTCTCCCATGGGTTTTTGATGACAGATACCGCCACTATTTCACCTCATTTAAGGAGCGGGGTATCATTAGATGGCAAGAAGTTTCACACGAAGTGAAGCTTGAGTTTGGGCCGTATCGCACTAACTCAGAAGCTAAACGAGATGTGTATCGACTTACTTGTCGACCCGATCAGAGCCCCCGAGAATTCCTTTCCGTGCTAAAAAACTCTTACAGTTTAGCATACCGGAATCCTAACTGGGAGTCTCTTGATTTTAAACAGGCATATTACGATGCATTGCCTACCCAAATAAAGTTAAGCATGGCCAATGAGTTAGACTTCGGAAACTCCCTAGAGAAAATGGTTACCTCAGCGACACTGCTGTTCAACATCAGTGGGAGTTCCAATGTAAGTGGGAGAAACAACAAAAAGTACCCAGAGCGCAGAGTAGAAGAAACCAAAGTGAAAGCGGACCTAAACCTTGAATCCCAGCAGAAGAAAATACCTCCTGCAAAAGTACCTATCCAGCAGGGCCAAAGACAGCAACAAAACCCTAATCAAAACAGACCACAAAATCTTAAAGGGTCAGGTAGGGATAGCTCAGGTTCTGAGAACCAGGTCTACCGTCCTCGGTTCAATCGCAGGTATCAAGGATACCAGGGTTACCAAGGAAACCAGGGTAGTCAAAGGTATAGAGGTTACCAGGGATATAGAGAACCCCAGGGGTACAGACAACCCCAAAGATATAGACAATGGGATAACCGACCCAGGCAGCAGTGGGAAAGGAGACAGCACCCACCTAATTCACCTAGGGGTAGATCACCACCTAACTCACCTAGGAGTGGATCACCCGCAGGGAACAGATATGATCCCAGGAACCAGAACCCTCGCCGACCTAATAGGTTTGATCAGCTTGTTGATCAAGTGAACAAATTGAGTGACATGATGGGTAAGTTGGCTCAGGGATCTGCAGGAAGACAGCATGAGGATTTTTTAGCTGGGGAGGCAGGGCCCAGCTCTGCCAATTAAAGGAAACCGAGACAAATCACTATACGGAAACGGATATGGCAGTACTAAATACCGTTAATGAAAATGACTTGCAATGTACCGACCTATCCCAGGTCGAGGAAGGGAAGTCTAATGTTCTCGATATTTCAACACAAATATGTGATATTGTGTCATTTGAGCCAGAGCATGGAGTACCCTCTGTTCAGATTGTCCCAGTGGTAGAATCCATGAGAACCCAAATGCCTTGCAGGCGGAATCAGGAGGAACAAGTTCCTAATACCCTGACGCTGCAGAGAGATCATTCTCTGAAGCAACAAATGGAAAAACATTCCAATTTTCTTTGCAATCTTGAACAGGTAGATGGCCGGTATTTTATCGATACCCATCTACAAGATGGATGTATCGGACCGATCCCAGGTTTACTGGATACCGGTTCCCAGGTTACTATTCTGTCTTTTAACTATTACCAGCAGATCTTGGATTCATCACAAAGGAAGCCAAGATTAAAAGCCTTTGACGGTGCGCTGATAAGCGTTGGTGGTAATAGTTTACAAGTAAAAGGCACATCCTGGCTGACATATAAGATCGGTAAAAAGATCATTAAACATCCAACTTTGATTGTTGATCTTCCATATGATAGATTGATCATTGGAATTGATCTGCTCAAGCGACTAAATTCCATAATTGACTTCATTAATGAAGCAATATGGGCTCAAGTCAATACTCCAATTGATTTTGAGCGCTCCAGCAATGCACAGTCGCAACGCAGCTGCCATATGATTGAGGAAAGGCCTAACTCTGTTGAAATCCATTTCCGGAACAGTCAGATACCAGAAGTCACGATCCTGAAAAACGGTAAACCCGAGGAAAATGCTAACACTGCTTTTCACATCATAAATATCCGAAAGGATAAGATTGAAAAGATAGTCCTTGAAGAGGATGTGTTAACTATTTCCTTTAAAGGGGGAAACCAGGAAGTGGCAGGCATAACCAAGCATACACAGGCATTGGTTGAAATCGAGAAAATCAATGATACTGTGCTGGTTCCCGTGCAGGTAAATAATATTGCTCGGGTAAAATATGCAAAGTTGGATCTCAAATCTGAGGCCAGCTACATAAGCCTAGGACTGCTGAAGCAGGTTACCGACCCTCAGGTAATCAAATTTATCTCTACACAGGAATGGATCCACGATCTGGATAACGATAACCAGAGTCATAATGTAATTGCAAAATGCATCTTATCTGTGTCTCTAGGAAACAAATCTGCAAAACATGTCTTCAGTGTGTTAAAGGAACCACAGTACCAAATGTACTTAGGAAACGACATTATTCACCGATTTGCCATACAGGTTGATCTGGTCAATAATGTTCTGTGGTCCAAATTATCCGGAAACCCAGAGGAATTCCAGGATAGAGAACAAGCCCTGAGATGGGGACAGCGAATACCATATGCAGTGGATATCACTGTCGCTGAAAAAGTAAAAATCCCTGAAGGTTGCAAATCATTTCTTTTACCCATTCGAGTAAAGAAGGGTCAAAAGATGAGAAATGCAGATGCCTTAATTAGTTTATCCAATCGGATGCAACAATTGGGGTTGAAGGTAAAACCAATTCCCCTAATAAATATTCATCAGGAACCATTATACATGGTCATGCAAAACATGAGCCCTCATAGTATCACGTTACAGGAGGATACAATGATTGGCTTAGCCATTGACTCAGAATATTACACTTTTGGATTCCAAAATGAAGTCATTGGAATAATACCTGATGAATATTTGACAGAAGAACAAATAGTGGACCAACAATATTTCTCAACACCTGAAGGATTGTTCAGCATACACTCTGTTTATCCTTTCAGTCCTGAGGAAGGTACATGTCATGTCGAGGAAACATCATTGATTTTTAACCATGAGATCAATGAAAGTGAGTATCAATCACTCCAGCAGGGTAAGGATCAAGCATGTTACACCCCAAATGACTTAACTAATAGGCTTGAAGAAGCTTATGAGGTAGGTCAACCTGAGATTTTCCCAGAATTTCAGGAACGGGTAGAAGAACAGCTCTCTATAGCTGATGGATGTTCTAATGAATCAGAACGACAGCAGCTAAGGCAACTATTCTGGGATTTCCAGGACATGTTTGCCAAGGACTCTTATGACTGTGGGGAAACTAACCTGCATGTTACGAGAATCCTGACTGATCCAAATGCACCCCCTGTGTTTATCAAACAATATCGACTTCCATTAGCAGCCTACGAGTCACTATCGGAAATCGTTAAGAACCTGGAAAAGAAAGGTATTATCCGCCCAGTACACAGTTCCTTCAATCATCCAGTACTCGGAGTTCTCAAACCGAATGGTCAGTTCCGTCTATGCTCAGACTTGAGACAGTTAAACAAACGTGTCTACATGTCGGGTTGGCCTGTACCATACATTGACCAATGCTTGGCGCAAATCCAAGGGTCTAAAATATTCACAGCCCTTGACTGCGCACAAGGATATTGGACAATTAAAGTGGATGAAAGGGATCAATACAAACTAGCCTTCACATTCGGTAATAGACAATTTGCGTGGACCCGTACGCCTTTCGGATACATCAACGCAGGCCACGAATTTGCTGTGTTCATGCACAAAGCAATGCCTGATGCAGCTGAACGAGGTACCCTAACTTATGTCGATGATATCCTTATCAAAAGTACAATCTTTGAGGAACATATTTCAGAGTTGAGATATGTATTGAATCAACTAAGAGAAGCAGGTGTTAAACTTTCCCTACAGAAAGCTCAATGGTGCCGATCTAAAGTAAATTTCCTAGGACATGAAATTACTGCAGAAGGAATTAATCCACAGAAAAAGAAAGTGGAAGCAATCAAAAATACGAAGTCCCCCACAAATCTCAAGGAACTGAGATCATTCCTGGGGATGATGAATTATTCTCGCAAGTTCATAGATAACTATGCTGAGATTACAAAGCCGCTATTGCAGCTGCTAAAGAAAGGAGTACAATGGGAATGGAATGAGTGCCGTGAACAAGCTGTATCTGAGCTTAAAACAAAACTCATACAGGCCCCATGCCTTGCTTATCCAGAAGGTGGTAAACCCTTCTATGTTGAAACAGGTTTTACCGACAAGAGTGTAAGTGCAGTTCTTTTCCAAAAGCAAGAAAGACTGAATAAAATAATTGCTTATGCCAGTAAATCACTATCACCAGTTGAAATCAAATTTAATAATTGTGAGAAGGCATTATTAGCAACTGTGTGGGCTTTGCAATATTTCAGAAGTTTTATTCAAGGGGAAAAGATCATTGTAGAAACTGCACACCAATCACTACAATATTTGCAAAGTAACCAAATAAAAGAAGGTAACCTGTCAAACAGTAGGATAACGGCATGGACAATGTCCCTAATGGGATGGCCACTGGAAATCAAATATAAACAGGATACTAAAAATCCAGTTGCTCAAGGATTAGCTGAACTCCATGATTGTACTCATGTGGAACATAAAGATGAGCCACCAGAAAACGATTTTCTGGAAGAGCAATCTTTATCTCCATATAAATCCTATGAAGAAGAGTACTGCAAATCACTACCATGTGCATATGTTGATGGCTGTTCTTTTCACACAGAAGGAGATGAAAAGATGCTGGTTGCAGGTATCGGCATCGTATGGAATAACATATTTCCAGAGATATCTGCGGGATACAAAATTGGTCCCAAAAGTAGCCAGGTCGCAGAACTCGCTGCCGTGTATAAAGCTATACAAATGGCTATCGAACATGACCTTAAGGAATTTGTTTTGATAACAGATTCTGAGTATGTTCGGAACAGTTTTGTGGAATATTTTCCCAGTTGGAAAAGGACTAGCATGACAAGGAGTAACAAAAAGCCAGTCAAACATGGTAAATTGTTTTGTAAAATTGATGAACTGGTTAATACCCACGACCTTACCATTTATTGGAAAAAGGTAAGGGGTCATTCGAAACACCCTGGCGCTGATAAAGATGGGAACGATCTAGCAGATTCCCTCGCTAAGAAAGCAGCCATTGATGGTGAAATCTTCGATATCAATGACCTCATGGGAACTATCGAAGTAAATGTCACCACTAGGGGGCAGGCCCAAAAGGAGTCTCAACCCAGTGTAGCAATGTGGAGTCAAGATTCTCCTAATGAGGATCTCATTGCGAGCCAAAAGGGGGATCCCGTTATTGGTTTGTTTTATAAACATATTGGAAGTCCACATGATTATCCCATCACCATGGAAGACTGCAGTGACAACGAAGAATTACGTATTCTGATGAAAGGTGTGTCACAATTTTCATTACAGGATGGATTGCTGATACGAACCTCGAAAAATGGTATTACGCAATGGGTAGTACCCGCAGCATATCGGGGTTTGATGTTGCAACATGCTCATGATGCCCCGACAGCTGGTCATCGAGGAGAGAAAATAACGTATGAGTTATTAAGAGACTACGCTTACTGGCCACACATGTTACAGGATGTCAGGACATATTGTCAAGGGTGCTTGATATGCCCTCAATTCCAGCCACAAGGTCCCACTCACAGGGCACCGCTGATGAAAAGAGGCATAGCTATGCCATGGTCAGACATCCAGATCGATTTTATTGGTCCAGTAACAACGTCCTCAAAAGGAAACCGGTATATGTTAACCGTAACATGCCTGTTCACTAAATGGGTAGAATGTCTACCAAGTAAAACATGCAGTTCTAGTGTGTGCGCATCACTGCTCATTAACCACATTTTCTCCCGATTTGGTCTTCCCCAGCGTATCGAATCCGATCGCGGAAGTCACTTCACCAGTGAAGTAATGACCAAGATGTGGGAAATCCTAGGGGTAAAACGGAAGCTCCACATAGCTTACCGACCAGCCTCTAGTGGTGGAGTGGAGCGTTACAATCAATCTATTGTTAATATCCTGAAAAAATTTGTTAGCGAATCGGGTAAAGACTGGGATGTCAAGCTGCCACTAGTTCTTATGGCTATTAGAGCTACTCCAAGCGCAGCAACCAAACTTTCTCCATTTGAGATGCTCACAGGTAGAAAGATGGTGTTACCCCAGCATTTGCTTTACAAAACCTCAGATCACAACTTGATGAATGCAACTACTGCACATCAATATGTGGAGAACTTACGGAAGCACCTCCAGCATGCCTTTGCATTTGCTCAAAGAAACATCGAAAAAGCCGCAGTCAGTACGAAAACGTACTATGACCTCAAAACTACCCAAAAGGAGTATCAGGTTGACGATAAGGTGTATCTGTACAATTTTGCCAGAGACCAGGTAAAGGAAAAGAAGTTCCTCCCTTCATGGAAAGGTCCATACCCAATCACCGATAAACTGTCTCCTGTGGTTTACAAGGTTAAGATCCCTAAGGGGGATGACTTTGTTGAAAAATGGGTGCATATTAATCAACTGCGTATATGTCACCCCAGTTCACAATTGCGGAGAATTGAGCAATCTTGAAATGTATCCTAACAAATTATTTTTCTCCTGACAGGTATACCTAATGATGTGTTAATCTCTACTAGAATCCATATGGACACAAAGATTCCAATCCGGCGCAAAGATGCCCCACCTGATGATTGCCATCCTTTACGCAGTCCTAATCTTGGGGAAGAGTGCCGAGCCACGAGTGGTGCCAGATCCAGCATCCATGATGTTACCGGATACCACGGAGTTCATCATGACCAGATAGATGTTCCTATCCCAGTGGGTCCAGATGAGCCTAAACCCGCGATGTGTCGTTGAATGACGAGCTGATGTATCCGAGGTCCATTTGATGGAGATGCAAGCCTGATACCTGTTGCACACCAGATACTCACAGGAGTGAGTTGTTCAAATCTTGAAGCAGATCCGGAAAATCCTTTTGTTTAAGCCAAAGGCCAAAGCGGTTTATCGCTGTTCTAGTCGCTGTTTGCTACCTTTGCAGCAAGAGGAAACCTGTTTGTTTACATCCGGAGTATCATTTGCCAGGTTTATTTTTCTTGAAGCGTGAAACATGAACTTCAATGTGATGAAGACAATGTTGTAAAGTCCATTTTTCCCTTTCATACTTGGATTACCAGTACAAAACAAAGGTTTATTCACAACGCGTTCCCACAGGAATGAAGCAACGAAAAACGTTTAATAATCCTTGTTGTTCTTTCCAGAAAGTTCACACGTTGTGAAACGTTCTGGAAAAAAGGGGGATGTGTCGAGATTTCCATATGGCGGAATATCGTTTTTCCGATAAACTGAACTGTACATGATCAAATACAAATAAAACCTAATTAATTTCCTTCCCTTAGGTTACAGAAGACAAAGACTTTTTAATGTATGGTGATTGTAGGTTAATATATACATTGATCATTGAGAAAGGCAGAGCATATTTTCATATGGCGATATAATATTGCCAAGTAATACTGAATTGCACAGTATGTGTCCCTCTAGAAAGATTAGTTGGGAATAACAGGCAGTCAGCTGAGTACTATTTGCAATGGGTAATCCCATTCACCTTACTTGAACAATGGAAGCAGACAAGTACCTTGTTTGACCAAACAATTGCCCAACAAGAAGAGTCTTAAAACAATGAAAGAGACAGACCAGGCCTTAACTAGCTTTTGTTGGTAAATGAACCAGTTTTTGTAAACAATGGCTCAGACCTGGCTGTATTTAATGCATAGAAGCCTTGGATGGGGGTTGTTTTCCTTGCACAATGTATGTGTTTCCAAGGTTCAGACACAAAAACAAAGCTTGGGAAATATATTGACTGTGCTGTCAGCAATAGTTCATATTAAAAAGCATAAAGTTATATTACAATTCCCCATCTAGGTTAAGAAAACAGACAGCACATGTATGCATCATTGCATAACAATTAAGAATGAATATAAAAAAAAGGTTATGGCATTGTATATGTATTAATATAAAGATTATTTGAATGAATATATCCAGGATGATATAGAGATGCTATATGTTTACCAGTGTTGTATGTTAAACAATAATGTTAGAGATATAAAACCCTGCTAACAAGCACAATGTGTTATAATGAGAGATCCATGGTGGTTTTAAGCATGCCAATGATTTTTGGATCAAATCCAATCTATCTTAAATATGGTAGAAAAGGTCACTGTATAATAAATAATAACCAGTGATTCCAGCAAGGTCAGCTATCCATAGAGGAATTATAACATTGATTTATTCACTGTTGGGTTATAATAAAACATGATTTTTGTTTTTAGTTTGCCAAATATCCCAGTAAGTCTGTGATTAGTTAGCCAACAGCACCTACAAAGGGTGAAAGCCAGTATTACACTTGGGTTAAAGATTAGTCACAGAAAGCTCCCATTGGTCACTCCCACTGCCCAGTGATAGGCTAGAAGATTTAATCTCCTGGGCAGGACCATAGGTAGTGAGGGGAATAAGATGAGAGGGATTCAATGAGAAAGGAGCAGACCATCAGGAGAGCTGAGCGGACCAGGACATAAGGGATCCCTGCCATCCGAACGCAACCACGCCTAAGAGGAACACGCCCAGAGGCCATCTTGGTGACTATACTTGAACCCAGTTCTGATTTTCTTGTTAGTTAGACGGCTTATTACAGCGCAGAATATCTGAACATATGATGTATTGATTGAATTTCATTGGTTGATATTTTAAAAAGGGGTGAGCTTTTCCAAAGTTGCAAGTTGGAAACAACTCACCTAAGTTCTACCATATGTTCATTGATAACTGGCTGTTTAACTCAGTCTTGGATAAAAAACTAGACCTTTCAAGCTACCTCCTCTAGATATTTTGATACTTTGCCGCAGCATGTGCAAGCCACACCTAACCAAGTTTAGGACGACTCAATAGATATTTTATTCCAAAATTATATGTATTTTACCCGCCTGCTCTGTGTAGTAACACAGGCCAGCGGAGGTTAAAGTGTAGACAGAGGGAAAATTCCTGTCATTTATAGTTGATTGCATAGCGATTGTGGGGCAACGCCCAGTCGTCAGATCCACTGAGTCATCCTAAATTTGTTATATTGAATGGTATAGCTGACATCAGCCAGTTTATTTTGGATAGCGCATTTTTGATTTTGGACTGCGCAATTTTGATTTTTGATAGCCACCATTTTGTTTTTGATAGCCACCATTTTGTTTTTGATAGCAGCCATTTTGATTTTGATAACAGCCATTTTGTTGTCGTTCAATTCATCCATTTTGTCTCCAGAGACCCTGTGGTAAATTGAGTAACAGGGCCGACGGCCATATTTGATGAGTCATATCTCTGCACTGTATTTGAGTTGACTGCTAATTGGTTTAAGCCTTTTGTATTGGTGAATAAGTATAATAACATTTTGATGTTTTACTGAAATTATTATCCAGCTCATTGCTTATTATAAGAATGACCTTATGAGTTTTGTTTTATATCAAAAGTGCAATATTATATTGTTTTGATATTGTAATATTTATTCGATATTAAATTGATATTTTTATAAATTGGTCCACATTTATTTGCATGTTTAAACCAGTACTGTAAAACCTCGGAAAACAAGCTCACACAGTTAGGCGTATGTTTGTATTTTAGCTCCTCCTATTTTCCCAGGAGCATTACATTTACATTTTTGATTTTATATTTATTTTTAAACAAGTTATACAAACATTGACAAAACGCCCGACAGTCCAGCACGGCCGTCACAACACAAACAGATGTTTGCGGTGCGTTACACAGTGAGTTTGGTGTGTCAGTGTGAAGCAGTACTCTAATTACACTCCCTGATTGATGTATACACATGCAATATGTTTTAGAGCACTTTAGGCCTCCAATTTAGCATGCAATGTGATTTCTGCCCTTAAAAAGCTGCTTTGCGTAAAATCCAGATTTTTCCCCAGGACTTTTAGCATGTATCCCAATCCGCCATGCCCTTTCCAGGTTTAAGACCCCTTGAAACATCTTTTCCATCACTTTTGTGGCCAGCATAAATGTTTCCAGTTTTCAAAGTTCGCCTCCCCATTGAAGTCTATTGCGGTTTGCGAAAGTTCGCACAAACTGAACTTTTGCGGAAGTTCGCGTTCACGGTTTGCGAACCGACAATTGGAGATTCAATCCATCTCTAATGGTGACAGGGTTCAGCTATTGGTAGCTGAGCTCTGCACATGGGTGACAGGGTTTGGCTTTTGGTAGCTGAGCAGCTGCAGTGTCTCATCAGCAATGTTTGTAGCCAAGCTCTGAATATCAGTGCATGTAAGTGGCTAATGGTGGTGGGGTTCAGCTGTTAGTAGCCAAGCTCCAGACATCAGTGTTGGGCTGATATAAAGCCGAAATCCAAAGTGTATGGTAGGCAGATGTAACCTGTTTTGAATCTTATTCTTGCCCTACTGAAAGGAATCCACCAGACACTGACATAAATAGGAATATTAAGAATTTATTTATGACCTGAACAAATGGTCAAAGGGTAAGTACTCAACCACAGGAGGTAATTCACTATATATATATATATATATATATATATATATATATATATATATATATATATATATATATATATATACTGTATATTCACACTACATGTATCAGCCAAAACTTCTTTTCATCACAGCCGGTGCACTGGTAAAAGCTGGGGAAAAAAGTTCAGGTTATCTCTACATAACTTTTTCAAGTAAGTACACTACAAAGTCTTTAACTTAAGCTTACATTCTTCAACTGTTACTCAAAATACATATTTATGCACCATAGCACCGTATCTGCACAACTGTAGGCTTGGGTAGGGAGAGGTCTACTGAGCAAATTCAGTTCTAATCAGTTTCTGTCCCTTGTTACCAAGTCCAAGCAGGCCTGGCCCTAGACTTTTTGCCGCCTGAGGCAAGCTTTAAAGAAATCGCCGCCCCCCCCCCCCCAAGCCGTGGGTGTGGGGGGCCGCCCGAGCTGGAGGGGATAGCGGGCAGGAAGGGGGTATTGGGCCTGGCGGCGGGGAGGGGGGTCAGACCCCCCCCTCCCTTGCCTGGGTCCCCCATCCTCCGCTCCCCTCCAGCTTTAAAAAGTTAGGTCGCTGGCTGCAGGTATAAGAGGCAACGAGCGGGGATCACTCACCTCTTCCTCGTTCCAGCCTAGCCTGCGCTCCACTGACGTCACTTCCTGCTACGCTGCAGGAAGTGACGTCAGTGGAGCGCACGCTGGAACGAGGAAGAGGTGAATGATCCCCGCCCGTTGCCTCTTATAGCTGCAGCCAGCGACCTAACTTTTTAAAGCTGGAGGGGAGCGGAGGACGGGGGACCCAGCCGAGGGAGGGGGGGGACCCAGCCGAGGGAGGGGGGGGGTCCGACCCCCCTCCCCGCCGCTAGGCCCAATACCCCCTTCCTGCCCGCTATCCCCTCCAGCTCGGGCGGCCCCCCACACCCATGGACGGGCGGGTGCCGCCCCCCAGACGTGCCGCCTGAGGCAAAAGTTTCACCCCGCCTCATGGGCGGGCCGGCCCTGAGTCCAAGTCAAGTTACCAAGTCTCCTTTCTCTTTTCCTATTAGCTTCGAGATGGATGAAGTTCAGAGAAGTACGTGTAACCACTGGGCATAGACAACTGATTGACTTCTTCTCTTTAGCAGATACTATTCTCTTTCCACTCCAGTTTCTTTCGTTTCACAGGTTTCACAGGGACTCAACTATACATCTCCTTTCTTTGTTGGTCAGTTTTAAACAGGTTGTGATTACTGACAAGTTTCCTTGTTTAGCTTTCTCTCTTTTTCTTTCTTCTAATAAACTTGCATTAACACAGAACAAAACAAAACAACTATTGCAATACACCCACTCCTCTGTCTGTCTGCAACAACTCTGGGACTGAGGGTATAACATTTTTTCCGTTTTATTTCTGACAGGAAAATGTTCCAGAATCACAAGTACAGCTGTTGGCTGAGCTACACATAAATTGAAGGCATCGATGGAGGCCATACACTTCTCTGGCAACACAGTTCAAGTTATGCTTCTCAGACATAAACAGTATCACAATGTATAAATAACTGTTCCTCATGTGAAGGTTACTGTTTCTTTAAGTTTATATCAGACAAGCAGTTCCTAATTCGCCACTCTAATCAGAGGAAAACAATTCAGTAATATTGCAGCTAACTGTCACTTGCTTCTGACAACCACACTGAACTCTTGCTCCTCTCGTCTTGCTGACCACTACTCTGATTCCTGACTGTGGCACACTGAAGCTGCATTACTCATACTCAACTGTCTGATCAGACTCTCTGTTTTATATCTGGATCTGTCTTTTCTGTTTCCCAGCTGTCGCCATGTCATTCCTCTTTATGGTAGTTTTCGCTCTCTGCCCCTGGATAGCTGCTAGCCGGACCCCTCTGTCATCATGAGGTAACCGCTGCGGCTGCTGTGATGGGCCTTCTCTCCCATCGCTTTCTGCTGCATGACTGCGCAATTGCTGTAAGGAGAACTAATTATAACCAGTTCTCCTATGCCTCTGTTGCATGCCACCCCCTTGCGCTGCTGCTCGCGCTGTTTCCGGAAGTTTCCTCACTTTGTGTACCTGTTGCTAAGCAACCGGCAAGTGCATGCGACTATATGCTCGCGTGCGCCATCTTATGCGCCTATTTGGTTCTACTGGTGGCCAAGTCTCATTTTAGCAAGGCGAAATTTTGCCACCAACGCGAATATTAACACAAATGTCAGTACATAACAAAAATAACGTTTTATCCCCTGAAAGGGGCTACACAGGTAAGTGTTGGGAGTAGGATAGGGGTATGATAGGGGTCACAGTAAGGGAGAGGAGGTTAGTGTTAGGCATAGATGGGGGGGTTAGTATTAGGACTAAGTAGGAGGTTAGTATTAGGACTAAGTAGGGGGTTAGTATCAGGGATAAGAAGAGGGGTTAGTGATAGGCGTAGGTAGCAGGGTAGCCAATAATAGAATATCAGAAAAACAATACATGGGGTTAGGTTGTCAATATATAACTCTGCCCAAACAAGCATGCAGCTAATCCAGTCAGACTTCAATAAGAGCACCTGATCTGCTTGCTTGTTCAGGGTCTATGGCTAAAAGTATTAGAGCCAGAGGCTCAGCAGAACAGCACTGTAAGGCTAGGTTCACACTGGGGCAGTGCAGTGCGTTGCACTGGATAATATAATTGCTTTGCTAACTCGAGCACAACTAAAAAAATACCATCCCTCCGCTCTACCACTGGTGGCTCCATTATTGGCACAAACGTGCTGGGACTCATTTGCAACCCGTCTCGCTTGGGCACCTGTCGCCGTGAGCATTTGAAAGAATGAACCATTGGGCATCACTCCCGGCCAAGTCACGCAGCTAATGGTGCCACCAGCGGGGAACAGAGGGAGCACAGATGACGTCCAGGGACCTTACGAACTAAAGGAAGGGGCTGGAGGAAGCCCCAGGTAAGTTCAGTATGACATTTTTTTCATTGTGTTCAGGGTCACTTTAATTTAAAGAGGCTTCCCAGCCAGCATTCCCGTTCCAGTGCTGTGAACTCGGAAAATAGTTTGTCAACAGCTTGCCCAGGTGGACTAGAAACCGTCCCACTTGGCTTTCTTAGAAAAAAGCTGGGCTGGATTAGGCCCACGCTATTGCGCAGGTGCGAGCTGTTTGTGCCTGGGCAATACCAAGGACCCATTTGGGCTCCATTATTCCAACGGAGCCCGAGTGGGACAGGTCTAGTGCCTGTGCGCAGAGAGGCAACTCATTGGGGGTCCAAGTGCTGGGGCGGGCTGATGTAGGAGGACAGGGGAGGCCTCTTTAGGATCCAAAGGCTCCCCCTCCCAAGATAAGTATCTCTTTTTTTCATTCAAAAAAGTCACATGTTTATTCTATGCTTCATCGCTTGCATTGCATCATATGTACAATGCGCCATGCAACTTTTTCCCTCCATTCGTTTTTACAGGTTACAGAAGGCCTCACTGTGAACCTAGCCTAAATTACGCTTACTACTGCATACCATAGACATAGCTCCCAACTGTCCCTCTTTTAGAGGGACAGTTCCTCTTTGGGAACCAAATCCATCTGTCCCTCTTCCTCCCTCATGTGTTTCCCTTTCAAGACTCATGTATGGACAGCTGTAAAAATATGTATTCTACTGAAAAATGTGTTTAACCTACTATAAAATTAATCTATGTATTTCTTCTTTTCAAATGTTAAAAAAAAAATAAAAAAAAATAATGATGATAAAAAGGACCATCTTTTGATTCTTATCTTACTGATATGGAGTGAGAGGTGTGGTGGGGTGTGGTTAGAGGTGTGGCAGGGGTGTGTCTTAAAGTGTCCCTCTTTATCATCTCGAAAAGTTGGGAGGTATGCCCATAGCATTGCTTCTCATTGTATTAGTAACAATCAGAAAAAATAATTCTGACTTGCAGGCAAATGTCAGGCCAACTGTATGCAGCTTGGGGAGCATTTGATTGGTTCCAAGCAGCATACAAGTTTCATTACGTTTGCAGGCAAATTATTGACCATCTATTTACAGCAATCTTTCTGAACTTCTTTCCTTATTTTGCTTTATGCCTTTCCTAACCAATCAAATACTGCAAACTGAGGTGAGGGTCCTGCCCCTCCTTTCAGGGGCTCCAGTTCCTGCTCAGCTGGTCATGTGATCCTCAACAAACAGGACGTTTTCCTTTACAGCAGACTGTGTTATATTCCTTCCAGTTGTTTGTATGATCATGTATGGGTATCTAACCCCTGGGACTTAACCTGTTTCGGACGACGCTAATTAAAATCTACGTTTGGAGGGTGTTATTCCTGCCAGGGCGTAGATTTCAGTTCATTGGCTCACATTGATCACAGGGTCAGGAGCCAATGAAATCTGTTCCTGACCAGCTCACAGAGTTCTGCCGTCAGAGAGCCAGCAGAACGGGTGGGCTGAGGCAACGGCGTGGGGCGTGGATGGTGGTAGCTGCGATTCAGTATGGCGATTCGTTGGTGTGGTAGTTTTTTGGACCAGCGGTCTCTGTTCCTTAAGGGGCCAGAGACTGCTGATACTGAAGGAGTTAAAGAAATAGATTTTTGTATTTCTGAGGCTGCGAGTGCCCCACAATGCATGACTGTCAGCTGGTGTCATATGAAAGCACTTCTACCAGACTCCATAGGCTTTTCCTCTGTGCTAATCAGATCAGTTATGACTATCAGGACATCTGAAAAAAAGGTGATTATGTTCAAGCAAAACATGTGATAAAGTTAAAACTCAGCAAGTGGTCAAAAGCATATGGGAAAAATAAGCCCACAACTTTACTCCATGTGCTTGTTAAATATTCAGTTTCAAGTACAGAGCTGGACCTAAGGCATCTGTGTGTAGAAATTCATCATTTTGTTGCGCATGTAATGAAAATTAACTTGCACTTCACATTCTATACTGTATAAGAGGCCTTTGCAGTAACCCAGTAGTGTGTCTTCATACAGCTTCAGTGCTGCTCATACCTCTGTTCCCATAGCTCCCAACTTTCCCCTTTTCAGAGGGACACCAAATCCCTCTGTCCCTCTTTGTAGTCACGTGATGCGCATGGACCACATCGTGGGAGGCGCCGAGGGACGGACCAAAGAAGACGACAGACAGGTAAGCTTGACACCCCCCGCCCACCCCGCACAGGTTTACTGGGTGAAATCCGGATAGCAACTATCCGGGTTTCACCCGAATTCGGATTTGAGCATCCCTGGTCACACCCCTGGATACAGTTGTATTGTGGCTCGGTGATTAGAATTGCCTGGTACGTAGAGTTCATTGTAGAAAAGGCATTTGTGTACCCTGGGATGACCTTGCGTCTGTTACTAAAAAGTCAATAACATCTTCAGACAATTCAGTATGTTTGCAAACCTTGTCAACCTTTGTATAATCACAGAAGCATAAGCTGAGTCTCTGCCCATACCCTTAGGATGATAAAGACAGAGGTTAATGTATTGAGAAAGCCTGAACTGCATCCCTGACAGTTACAGTGGTTGTTGTGCACTTACTTCCATTCCAAGCTCGGTAAAATCAGGTAACATAATTGGAGGCCTTGCTGCAATAATATAATCAGGATAAGAGTCCCTTTGTGAATATCTGAAGCATCTATTCCTTTGAATTTGATTATAAACTTAGTATAAGGTCTTTTTTTCCCTTTTATTTGGAGATTAAAATAATTATTAACTTTTTAATAACAGTGTGTATGTAAATATTTTGATGCAAGAATAGCAATTTTTCTGACCATCACAGTCACTTGAATGGTCCTGTGAATGAGTGTTACTGTTAGCTAGCAAGAATCATTCAATAAAGTTAGAAAAAAAAATTTACGCCTAATATTTCCCCATAAATGGACTATAAAACAAAATAGTTTGGGGAGAAAAATATTACCCAAAGAAAGCCTAGATTGTACTGAAAAAAACAAGATATGTATCACTAAAATGGCATAGATAATTAAAAAGTTACTGCTGTTTCAAAACGACACAGCTAAAGTGTCAAAAATGTCAGGAACTTTAAAGAGAACCTGTACTGAGTAAAAATATTTAAATTAAACACATGAGGTAACTTCAAATTAACATTACATAGTTACCTTGTCATCGGTTACTCTCAGAAGTTCACCATTTTCGTCTGACAATAATCCCTTCCAGTTCTGACAATATTTTGTCAGATCTGAAATATATCAGTTGCTGTCAATAAAATATCAGTTGCTGTCAGTTATAGCTGAGAGAAAAACTGATGTACCAGGTAATGTCCATGTTTCCCTATGGCTCAAGTGGGCGATGTTACAGTTTAACTGTGTGCTGACCAGAAAGCTGTTATGGGTAATGCCCCTTTTCAAAATGGAGGACGGACAATTCCCTTGATCACAGTGAGCAAACAGGACGCGAGACAGGAGAAAGACACTGAGGAGTAGACTACACGGGAGGTAAGTATGTCTTGTGTATGCTTATTTTGACTTTTAATCTTCAGTTCAGGTTTTCTTTAAGTTATAAAAACCGTGGAACGTGAAAGGGTTAAATTCCAGTGAGTTCTCCATGGAGTGTGTGTGTGTGTATTTAAAGATAATCGGAGGGATCCACTGCCTGGAAATCTCTGTTTGTCCACCAAGGTGTATGAATTGCTAAAGTGGGACTTGCATGCTGTAGTAGAGGAAAACACTGTACACTGTGGTTTCATTGGAAGAGAAGCACGGACTGTGTAGCGGAGTCTATATAGACTGGTTTATTGAATTTGTGTACTTAGAGGCGCACCACCTCGCAAACCTTATTGGAAATTGTGAAGTGCAGTTCCTTTTGGAAATATCACACGTGTTCAATTTTTTTTTCAAACTATTTTTATTAATCAGAAAGTGAAAAAACAGGAATGAATGAAATCAAACAAAAGCACCATGCGAGTACAATTAGACAATAGTTAAGACACAGAACATTTATATTGTGCTTTCCTCCTGACTCATAGCGCCAGAGCTGCAGTCACTAGGGTGCACTCTATAGGCAGCAGCAGTATTAAGGAGTCTTGCCCAAGGTCTTCTACTGAATAGGTGCTGGCTTAGGGCTGGTTCACATGGACGCTTGGCGGGTGTTTACCACCGGCGTCCGGGACTCATTGTTAAAGGCTCCCAATTACTTTGTACCCAACTTTTACCAGCGTTTTGGTTCTGATTTTCCCTGTTGTTTGAGGCGGTACCTTATAGTGAACATCACTGATAAGCAAATTATAGCCATAAAAGTTTTCCTGGCAGAATATAATTGTTTAGCTTATCAGTTTATTTTCACCTAGGGATCACATTAAGCACTGCCAGGGATACAGGAAACGGGGAAAACGTTTCTCTTATTTGAAAATACAGGCATCCTTAGGTTTCAAGGGTAGTGGTGAAGAATTGAGTTGATTTGCCCTGTTTCCAAGCTGAAAGAAAACCTGAACTGAAAATAAAAGATAAAATAAGCATACACAAGTCATACTTTGCTTCCATGTAGTCTACTCCTCCGTGTCTTTCTCCTCTCCCGCGTCCTGTTTGTTCACTGTGATCAAGGGAATTTTCCGTCCTCCATTTTGAAAATAGCCATTACCCATAACGGCTTTCTGGTCAGCACACAGTTAAACTGTAACATCGCCCACTTGAGCCATAGGGAAACATGGACATTTACCTGGTACATCACTTTTCCTCTCAGCTATAACTGATAGCAACTGATATTTTACTGACAGCAACTGATATATTTCAGATCTGACAAAATATTGTCAGAATTGGAAGGGATTATTGTCAGAAGAAAATGGTGGGCTTCTGAGAGGAACGGATTGCGAGGTAACTATGTAATGTTCATTTGAAGTTACCTCATGTGTTTATTTTAAATATTTTTACTCAGTACAGGTTCTCTTTAAGCATATATTCAGCAAGTATGAAAGACTTTCATGAATAGTAACTGGAGCACACACAGTCCTCTATGAAAGAAGCCGAAGGCATTCTGCTTCTGTGTTTTGCTTATGTCACCTGTCTAAAACCATTCAGCTCCATCTGTAACTAGGAGAAAATAAATGTTTATAGAGTGATGGATATATTCCACTACATCTACATCAACACTGCTTGCTGTGGGCATCAATTACTTCCAGTCACATGGTTTTTCTTCCTCACCGTTGATTGGGGCATTGCAAACATTGCTATCTAGCAGCTACATCAGGCCTGCTTTATACAGAGCAGCTGGAGTGTCTGCATGCTGCAGCAAGAGTGATAGACTCCAGCAAGCTTGTTTAATAAATCACAGAGTAATGTGCGAGGGAACCCAGAACGGAATGTTTGGAAAGCCTTCACACAATGTAAGTACATGTATAGGTATCAAGGGATACTTGAGACAATGTGATCACACCAGGGAGGTTTTGTATTTAGTAAACATTGGTACCTGAAAAGGGCTATGTAAGTTCAGTAAAGTTGTGAAACACTGGATTACTTACTGCTTGGGGCCCAGTGGGCATCAAGGGGCCCAACCTCTCTCCACATCAGCTCACCAAAAGGATCACAAGGGGGCCCCAGATCTACTACCTTGTCTAGGGCCCCATTACATCTTAATCCACCTCTGAACAAAGCCATAAAAAAGCACTATGCCCAGAGCCATACTATTAACAGCTAAAGTGGAACTGAGGTGTAGCTAGGGTATTCGGCACCCGGGGAAAAAGACAGTTCTTTTACACACACCCCTGGACAAAATGGGTGTGGCCACGTATTAGAGTGTGGTCGTGGTCATGGGTGGAGTCAAATGTATAAATTCTGTTTAGATAGCCAGATGTGCCCCCTTCCCCCTATAGATAGCCATATGTGCCCCCTTTCCCTCCCGAATAGAAGCCAAATGTGCCCCCTTCCCCCATTCAGATAGCCTGATTATGTCAGGAACCGGCCCGCGGCACGCCTGCGTATACGGCTCCCGACTGCGGGTTTGACCAGATCAAGCAGGGAGCAGCCTTATTCGAGCTAAAACAAGGCTGGGACCTCTCAGAACCTCTCTCACTGCCACCACTAGCTGTTCACTAGACACTTCCACTCTGCTGTCGAGTCCTCAGCGTGCACTCCGCATTTTCGTATTCGGGTCAGCTTTGCGCTTAGGCCGAATACGGGAACGCCACGCACCCACACACACACAGTTGCAATCTTACACTGTAGTAAAGCAAAAACCCACTAACAGTCGTTTCGAACGATACTGTTAGCCACTCTGCTGTCGCTACTCGCACTGGCGTTTTTCGTACGTTGGGTCAGCTGCGTGCTTTAGGCCAACGTATGACAAACGTCCACACACACAATGCAATTACAATTTCATATGGTAGTGTTGCTCAAGCATACAATTAGGCATGGACTATACACAGTTGCACTTCAATCTCTTCTAGGCTATGAGTGTTAGTTTAGCACAGCAGAAGTCAAGTTTATTAAATAATGATTTAATATTCCATAAAAAACGTGGAACAATGCAGAACAGATTATATACAAAAGATTACAACAAATAAAATAAAAAGTTACAAAGATAAAAGTTACAAAAATACACACAAAGCGATTTTGCTTACCAAAATAAACGGGGAAATAAACGTACCAGCGTATCGATCTGGCGTTGTTGCGGGAATACGCACTTCTGGTCAGGAACCAGGTTAGTTCTAGCCGTGTGGACTACCTCCAAGAACTACAAGTTGTGGCTATCCTAGCTGCGGTTTTATACTATGAAATACGCCTGGAGGCTGCAACTTCCTTGGGGAGGGGAGGAACTAGTTTTTAATTAAATCTCAGACATAATGGGATTTCCAGAGATCCACATGTGAAAAATGTACTATAGCCCACATACATGAAAAGATTTCCCTAGTCCAAGTTACAGGTGACAACCCCATTGTTGACAGTATTTCCTAGCTGATCAAAGATAAGGATATAGTTTGCACCTCCACCAATAATTCAATTTCCACAGGTAGAAACTGGTATCAAAAGGACTTCACCCCTTCAATCATTTCCAGTAGGCTGTCAAATACATTTCAAACATTCTTGTGTTAGTCTTGCTTTGTGTATTGAGCCAATGGGCCGTCTCCTGAGTTCAGAAAGCCAGGCAGATAATCCCATTAGCAGGGAACCACTCTCAGAGGAACTGCATACAGAAACTCAAAGTACTTCATATGGCCAAGACAATCACCCATTTCCTTTAGATGCAAATGTAGTACAGCCAGATGACCATCACTTCAAAGCAGAATACACATGTGAGATATAGCAGACAGAAAAATGACAGAGATATGTTCCTGTACTCCCTAATATCATCAGCACCTCAATATATCACCACATGCCCCCTTTTAGATAGCCAGGTGTGCCCCCTATAGATAGCCAGATATGCCCCACTTTTTCTGCTGCTAACTCTTCTACACTCCTCTGCAGCGGGAGGCAGAAAAGCAGAGGCAGTTCAGGCAGCCAGCAATCCGCCTCTCATGGTGCAGCGGCCGTGTTGAGCGCCCTCACAGTGCTGCGCCCAGGGACATACGCCCCCCCTTGCCCCGCCCATAGCTACACCTCTGAACTGTACCTGCTTTGTTTGTATTGCATGTACAGGTACTCCCCCGGTTAATGAACTAGATCAGAACTGCAGGTTTGTTCTGAATCTAGAAGTCGAAATGCTGTGCCAACGCTGTCCCTGTGCCTCTGGTATCTGTGGTGCACAGTGTGTTTCTGATATATGATTGCATGCATATTGTTGTGTGTGTGTGTGTGTGTATAGCTTGCACTGTTGTAAATAAACACATTCATTCACTTGCGAATCCATTGTGCAGTCCTCAGTATTTCCTTGCAAGTGATCTCCAATTCCTGTTTTGTCACGATAACTATCTGCATGCTCAGATCATATCACCTACAATGTGAAGCATTCATCTTTTGCCAGGATACAGGAACTTACTTAACAGAAGGTAGGAGATAAATAAAGCTTTGTACAGCTGTATTCAGCTGAACACACGTGTTTCTCTGCTGTGCCTTCTCAAATGTATTAAACTGGACCTGAACTCTTGTACAGGACAGAAGGAAAACAGAGATAAATGCACCCTGCATGTATTTAGAGAGTTTAGTCTGTCTAATTCCCTCTCATCTGTGACTAATCATCACGGTAATTTGATCTCTCAGTTGTGCCAGCTCAGGAAGCTCATCTGCCACTGCAGAGCAGCTAATTTATAAACACAGGATGTTAACCCTATGTCTGCTGAAAGCAGGAGGTAAACACACTGCAGATTTCTTGCAGGATTTGTATCAGCTGTAGCAAAGAAATGTTCTTCTTTAAAAGTTATTATGCTGTTTCTTATCTTTTAAGATTAGGCAGAGAAAGTATTCAGTTGAATACATTGGCTTCAATTCACAAAGGGCTGTTTGATTGAAAAAAAAAATCAGGTCAGTAAAATACTGCATTCGATATTTTAGACCTTTTTTTTGGCAATTCATAAAGATTTTCACAAGTGTGGTAGAAGTTCAGTAATTTACCAAAAATCATAGCTTCAATTCACAAAGTACTGTTCAGTGACAGCAGAATAGCAGCATGGAGTCTCTGTTTTGTTACAAGCTGTTCTTTGTGCACTGAATTATAATAGTAAAAGGCATCCCCGACATCCCTTTAGATGTACATGTTTGTTATACTCCCTCTGCTCCCTCTGAGTCTGTCTATTAGTCTTTATTAACATTTAATTTAATTTAATTGCCACAGTTTAGATGACCTTACAAGAAACATTAAGCATGCCATGCACAGGTGAATTCTCCACTAGCCCCTCCACATCTTCAAACAGGAACCTAAAGGGTGAAACGTCTGAAGGGTTGCAGGGGAAATCTCTTTTCTGCCGGCTCTCTCCACTGCCTGGGGAGTAGAGAAGCTTGACCCTCCCTAGAAGGTGTCGGAGCATATTACAGGGACTTGCAGGAGACAGAGGCTGTTCTTATTGGCTCTATGCTTCTGTCAGTCATAGGCTATCCCTTTCTGCTTCTGTGAGTCACGGGCTACCTTTAAGTTTCCGACACATAAGAGCTGTTGGTAATCACCGCACATACTTCTGGGCTTTACTGCATGTTCTAATCTTCATGAATTGACATTTACTGACATGTGTTGAGGTTTTTACCTCACAAGTCATTAATTTACCTCACTGGTTGGTCATTTCTGATTGTCATGTAGTAACAGCCTTTATGAATTGACTTTTCACATAATGTTCAGTAAAATCAGCTGTTTTCTGCATTACCAATTGAGGTGAGGCTTTGTGAATAAAAGCCACTGTTACTGAAAACAGTTTTGCTCTGCCTAGGGTGTGTAGACATGCACAAAGACTGCCACCTGTAGGGATTGGATCTAGATATCTCAGGTGACAGTTTGGGTCATAGAGCTACAGCCTAGTGATGCTGCTGTGTTTGGCCGAGGTGATCCTGCTCTCCAGATCAGAAATGGATTAAGATGGTATAGGGCAGAGTTCCCCAACCCTGTCCTCAAGGCCCACCAACAGTACATGTTTTGTAGAAAACCACAAACATTCACATGTGAGGTAATTAGTGTCTCAGCAGAGTCGATTAACCACCTTTGAGGATTTCCACCAAACATGCACTGTTGGTGGGCATTGAGGACAGGGTTGAGGAACACTGGTATAGGGGGCCCTAGGCAAGGTGGCAGTTTTTGCTCACTGATGATGGTCACCTGGCTTTTTTAGTAAGATTTGGTGGGGGCTAGCATTCACCGGGCCCCTATACTCTCTACAGGCCCTAGGCAAGTGCCTAGGATTGCCTTGTGGATGATCTGGCTCTGCTCCATATCGGACAGCTGTACATGCTTGAATCTTGCCAGAAATAGCCCTGGCAGGCTGCCTCTGCCAAGTGTAATGTGGCTCTGAGGCTTTAATCCCTACTTATCATCACATCCCTGATTTGATTTGTGGAGGTGGTGCAGCCATGCTAAATGCAGACTTCTTTTGAGGAAGCTTCTATTCTATCTGTCTGGACCGTATTATACAGTTTGCTATAAATTGTTGAATAGCTGATGGAGAACAAGTGGTGCAGTTTTGTAGGACTATTTCCGTAGCTGCCGCAGAAATAATTACAGCCAATTTTCTGTTCCCTTTTGTTACTCTTATTCCTTCCACTTGTATCTGGCTGAGTCATTAAGGATCTGAAGTCAAAGGAAGGCCATTTTACAGATTGTCGGTAGTATGTTTCCCAACCTGTCTACCAAAGGTCTTGTGTGACTCGCCCTCCACAAGCTATCATGACCGTCTGATAATTTCCTTATATATAGTCACAGGGGATATATAAAAAGCAATGCCATTACTGAAGAAACATTGCTATTTAAATAGGTCATTAATATTAAATAGAGAGAGAAAAAATGGTATATGCGCTCCTCTACAAACAACACAACTACTATTAATACAATGAAACTACAAACTCAATAATATCTCTACCTGGCTGGATGAATCGCTATATGATTAGGTGTGTATTGCCACCCTGTGAAATTATGACTAGTAAAATACAGCGCTCTAACATCAGCCAGATACAGGTCAAATTATTGCACAAAGTCCCTTTAGCACACACAAAAAGAGTCCTCATTAAAGTCCATATGCACAGGCCTGCATATCGGTAGTATTAATCACGCTCACCAGAAAGGATGGCTGATTGGCTATGATCAGCATATACAGCGTATGATAGATGTCGTCTGATGCTCCTTTACACTTCTTCTTATATGCACCAGATGTAAATGCGGCCGTGGCGCTACGAGGCGCTGGGGGCGTGGCCTCGTAGCGCTGTGTGGAGACGTGAGTTTGGCAGCAAGGAGGACGTCCACAGGAGGTTCTATTACATGCGCATATTCATACTATTAAATGTGAGTGCACTACTTGATTTTAAATGTTTTAATAAATGGTAATACACTATGGCGATTCCACTTTGAGTCTTTTAAGGGAGAAGACTTTGTTGGATTGAGGAGGTTTCTTTTTTGCTGAGCGCTGTTAGCTGGTCCTTCACACGGTCAGCATTTACATCTGGTGCATATAAGAAGAACTGTAAAGGAGCATCAGATGACATCTATCATACGCTGTATATGCTGATTATAACCAATCAGCCATCCTTTCTGGTGAGCGTGATTAATACTAACGATATGGAGGCCTGTGCATATGGACTTTAATGAGGACTGTTTTTGTGTGTGCTAAAGGGACTTTGTGCAATAATTTGACCTGTATCTGGCTGATGTTAGAGCGCTGTATTTCACTAGTCATTAATATTAAATACTATTTTAAGTTTTGCACATGGGGGAAATTTAGAGAACATTTAGCTATTCTTACATTGAATCGTAGTCTGTTCCTGTTGCTCTGTGGATATATATATATGCATAGGCAAGTTCAGGGGGGATTACAGCTGCCCGGAATCACCCCTCAGACCAGGGCCAGTGCAGTGTCCAGGGAAAGGTATAAGTTAAGACACCAGAATTCCTGCAGGCATCCTGCTGCTCACAGTACTATGTTGCTGCCTGCTCTTTCTTTCCCTACTACAGTTGACATTGGATGTAGCAGCAGCATGAGTACAGAGCATGGAGCAGCAGAGTGTGTACAGAGCATGGAGCAGCAGTGTGTGTACAGAGCATGGAGCAGCAGTGTGTGTACAGAGCATGGAGCAGCAGTGTGTGTACAGAGCATGGAGCAGCAGCATGAGTACAGAGCATGGAACAGCAGTGTGCGTACAGAGCATGGAGCAGCAGTGTGTGTACAGAGCATGGAGCAGCAGCATGAGTACAGAGCATGGAGCAGCAGTGTGCATACAGAGCATGGAGCAGCAGAGTGTGTACAGAGCATGGAGCAGCAGTCTGTGTACAGAGCATGGAGCAGCAGCATGAGTACAGAGCATGGAGCAGCAGTGTGCGTACAGAGCATGGAGCAGCAGTGTGTGTACAGAGCATGGAGCAGCAGTGTGCGTACAGAGCATGGAGCAGCAGTGTGTGTACAGAGCATGGAGCAGCAGCATGAGTACAGAGCATGGAGCAGCAGTGTGCGTACAGAGCATGGAGCAGCAGAGTGTGTAAAGAGCATGGAGCAGCAGTGTGTGTACAGAGCATGGAGCAGCAGCATGAGTACAGAGCATGGAGCAGCAGTGTGCGTACAGAGCATGGAGCAGCAGTGTGTGTACAGAGCATGGAGCAGCAGCATGTGTATAGAGCATGGAGCAGCAGTGTGTGAACAGAGCATGGAGCAGCAGTGTGTGTATAGAGCATGAAGCAGCTCTGGAGAGCTTAACAGAGCACAGAGCCAGGTATGAGCACAGCCCTGTGCCCCTGCTGGGTAAATGCTTCACTTTCCCTTTCATAACCAATGTCGGCTGTCGTCATCAGGGCCGTTTCTTGGGCAGTGCGGGCAGTGCGGGCAGGGCGACACCCTTCGGTGCAGACTGGCAAGTAAAAGAAGGGGGGTGCAGTCAGAAGGACATAACTGCTAGGGAACTGGTGACGTGCAGTGCAGCCAAATGGAGGAAGAAAGAAGATTACCAGCACGATCACCTTCCTTGAATCCTCTTGGGCTGCCTGAGTCCGATGTCAAGTCATCATAACGTCACCACTGTGCGATGACACCTGATGTCCTGCAGCAGTACTGCAGGCTTTCAGTGAGTGGCGCCCATGAACGACTCGGCTTTCCAGCCTCTCTTTGTCTATGTGATTTCCTGGTCCCTGCTTCCTCCTGGATGAGCGTCTGGTCACTAGTAAGTAGGCAGATCCACTTGTGGCCTGTGTGACTGTCCCGAAAGAGAAAGGGTTCTCAAGTCCATGGGGTGAGGGGGAAGGGGGTGCAATTTTTACACCCTCGCCCTGGGTGCAATTTAGCCTAGAAACTGCCCTGGTCCTCATCATTATCTGTATCCAAACTGCTCTTGATCGATCTTGTTGTTGATCGGGAGCAGATCAAGCATGTCGGAAATAATCGTCAGATCCTGTCAGTTGGATGGGAAATTGCATTGTGTGTACCTAGCATGATGTCCTACCATATTATAATACTGTATTGTGCATGGCTGAAGGAGATCTTTCTGGAATCCCCCCCCCCTCCCCCCCTTTAAAATCCTAGGTTTGCCCCTGATATATATATATATATATATATATATATATATATATATATATATATTGGGAAAACATCTAAGACACTTTTGGAACGTCGATGTAGTGAACCATGGGATTCATGTTTTATTAACCACTTGAGAACCGTGGGCTTTACCCCCCCTTAAGGACCGGTCACTTTTTCTCCATTCAGACCACTGCAGCTTTCACGGTTTATTGCTCGCTCATACAACCTACCACCTAAATCAATTTTGGCTCCTTTTCTTGTCACTAATAAAGCTTTCTTTTGGTGCTATTTGATTGCTCCTGCGATTCTTACTTTTTATTATATTCATCAAAAAAGACATGAATTTTGGCAAAAAAAATATTTTTTTAACTTTCTGTGCTGACATTTTTCAAATAAAGTAAAATTTCTGTATACATGCAGCGCGAAAATTGTGGACAAACATGTTTTTGATAAAAAAAACCCATTCAGTGTATATTTATTGGTTTGGGTAAAAGTTATAGCGTTTACAAACTATGGTGCAAAAAGTGAATTTTCCCATTTTCAAGCATCTATGACTTTTCTGACCACCTGACATGTTTCATGAGGGGCTAGAATTCCAGGATAGTATAAATACCCCCCAAATGACCCCATTTTGGAAAGAAGACATCCCAAAGTATTCACTGAGAGGCATAGTGAGTTCATAGAAGATATTAATTTTTGTCACAAGTAAGCGGAAAATGACACTTTGTGACAAAAAAAAAAAGAAAAAAGTTTCCATTTCTTCTAACTTGCGACAAAAAAAATGAAATCTGCCATGGACTCACCATGCCCCTCTCTGAATACCTTGAAGTGTCTACTTTCCAAAATGGGGTCATTTGTAGGGTGTGTTTACTGTCCTCGCATTTTGGGGGTGCTAATTTGTAAGCACCCCTGTAAAGCCTAAAGGTGCTCATTGGACTTTGGGCCCCTTAGCGCAGCTAGGCTGCAAAAAAGTGCCACACATGTGGTATTGCCGTACTCAGGAGAAGTAGTATAATGTGTTTTGGGGTGTATTTTTACACATACCGATGCTGGGTGGGAGAAATATCTCTGTAAATGACAATTTTTTAATTTTTTTTACACACATTTGTCCATTTACACACATACCCATGCTGGGTGGGAGAAATCTCTCTGTAAATGGACAATTGTGTATAAAAAAAAATCAAACAATTGTCATTTACAGAGATCTTTCTCCCACTCAGCATGGGTATGTGTAAAAATACACCCCAAAACACATTATACTACTTCTCCTGAGTACGGTGATACCACATGTGTGGCACTTTTTTGCACCCTAACTGCGCTAAGGGGCCCAAAGTCCAAATTTCGTTTCAAGACTACTCCTCACGGTTTAGGGCCCCTAAAATGCCAGAACAGTATAGGAACCCCACAAATGACCCCATTTTAGAAAGAAGACACCCCAAGGTATTCCGTTAGTAGTACGGTGAGTTCATAGAAGATTGTATTTTTTGTCACAAGTTAGCGGAAAATGACACTTTGTGAAAAAAACCAATAAAAATCAATTTCCGCTAACTTGTGACAAAAAATAAAATCTTCTATGAACTCACCATACTACTAACAGAATACCTTGTGGTGTCTTCTTTCTAAAATGGAGTCATTTGTGGGGTTCCTATACTGTCTTGGCATTTTAGGGGCCCTAAACCGTGAGGAGTAGTCTTGAAACAAAATTTCTCAAAATGACCTGTGAAATCCTAAAGGTACTCATTGGACTTTGGGCCCCTTAGCGCAGTTAGAGTGCAAAAAAGTGCCACACATGTGGTATCGCCGTACTCGGGAGAAGTAGTACAATGTGTTTTGGGGTGTATTTTTACACATACCCATGCTGGGTGGGAGAAATAACTCTGTAAACGGACAATTGTGTTTAAAAAAAATCAAAAGATTGTCATTTACAGAGGTATTTCTCCCACCCAGGATGGGTATGTGTAAAAATACACCCCAAAACACATTATACTACTTCTCCCGAGTACGGCGATACCACATGTGTGGCAATTTTTTGCAGCCTAACTGCGCTAAGGGGCCCAACGTCCAATGAGTACCTTTAGGAGTTCACAGGTCATTTTTGTTTCAAGACTACTCCTCACGGTTTAGGGCCCCTAAAATGCCAGGGCAGTATAGGAACCCCACTAATGACCCCATTTTAGAAAGAAGACACCCCAAGATATTCCGTTAGGAGTATGGTGAGTTCATAGAAGTTTTTATTTTTTTGTCACAAGTTAGCGGAAATTGATTTTAATTGTTTTTTTTCACAAAGTGTCATTTTCCGCTAACTTGTGACAAAAAATAAAAATTTTTATGAACTCACCATACTCCTAACGGAATACGTTTGGGTGTCTTCTTTCTAGAATGGGGTCATTTGTGGGGTTCCTATACTGCCCTGGCATTTTAGGGGCCCTAAACCGTGAGGAGTAGTCTTGAAACCAAATGTCGCAAAATGACCTGTGAAATCCTAAAGGTACTCATTGGACTTTGGGCCCCTTAGTGTACTTAGGGTGTAAAAAAGTGCCACATATGTGGTACCGCCGTACTCAGGAGAAGTAGTATAATGTGTTTGGGGTGTATTTTTACACATACCCATGCTGGGTGGGAGAAATATCTCTGTAAATGACAATTGTTTGATTTTTTTTTACACACAATTGTCCATTTACAGAGAGATTTCTCCCACCCAGCATGGGTATGTGTAAAAATACACCCCAAAACACATTATACTACTTCTCCTGAGTACGGCGATACCACATGTGTGACACTTTTTTTTGCAGCCTAGGTGCACTAAGGGGCCCAACGTCCTAATCACAGGTCATTTTAAGGCATTTGTTTTCTAGACTACTCCTCACGGTTTAGGGCCCCTAAAATGCCAGGGCAGTATAGGAACCCCACAAGTGACCCCATTTTAGAAAGAAGACACCCCAAGGTATTCCGTTAGGTGTATGGCGAGTTCATAGAAGATTTTATTTTTTGTCACAAGTTAGTGAAAAATGACACTTTGTGAAAAAAAAACAAAAATCAATTTCCGCTAACTTTTGACAAAAAATAAAATCTTCTATGAACTCGTCATACACCTAACAGAATACATTGGGGTGTCTTTTTTCTAAAATGGGGTCAGTTTGTGGGGTTCCTATACCGCCTTGGCATTTTACGGGCCCAAAACCGTGAGTAGTCTGGAAACCAAATGTCTCAAAATGACTGTTCAGGGGTATAAGCATCTGCAAATTTTGATGACAGGTGGTCTATGAGGGGGCGAATTTTGTGAAACCGGTCATATGCAGGGTGACCTTTTAGATGACAGGTTGTATTGGGCCTGATCTGATGAATAGGAGTGCTAGGGGGTGACAGGAGGTGATTGATGGGTGTCTCAGGGGGTGGTTAGAGGGGAAAATAGATGCAATCAATGCACTGGGGAGGTAATCGGAAGGGGGTCTGAGGGGGATCTGAGGGTTTGGCCGAGTGATCAGGAGCCCACACGGGGCAAATTAGGGCCTGATCTGATGGGTAGGTGTGCTAGGGGGTGACAGGAGGTGATTAATGGGTGTCTCAAGGTGTGATTAGAGGGGGAATAGATGCAAGCAATGCACTGGCGAGGTGATCAAGGCTGGGGCCTGAGGGCATTCTGAGGGTGTGGGCGGGTGATTGAGTGCCCTAGGGGCAGATAGGGGTCTAATCTGATAGGTAGCAGTGACAGGGGGTGATTGATGGGTAATTAGTGGGTGTTTAGGGTAGAGAACAGATATAAACACTGCACTTGGGAGGTGATCTGACGTCGGATCTGCGGGCAAACTATTGGTGTGGGTGGGTGATCAGATTGCCCGCAAGGGGCAGGCTAGGGGCTGATTGATGAGTGGCAGTGACAGGGGGTGATTGATGGGTGGCAGTGACAGGGGGTGATTGATGGGTGACTGACAGGTGATTGACAGGTGATCAGTGGGTTATTACAGGGAAGAACAGATGTAACTAATGCACTGGCGAATTGATAAAGGGGGGTTTGAGGGCAATCTGAGCGTGTAGGCGGGTGATTGGGTGCCCGCAAGGGGCAGATTAGGGTCTGATCTGATGGGTAACAGTGACAGGTGGTGATAGGGGGTGATTGATGGGTAATTAGTGGGTGTTTAGGGTAGATAACAGATGTGAACACTGCACTTGGGAAGTGATCTGACGTCGGATCTGCGGGTGATCTATTGGTGTGGGTGGGTGATCAGATTGCCCGCAAGGGGCAGGTTAGGGGCAGATTGATGGGTGGCAGTGCCAGGGGGTGATTGATGGGTGGCAGTGACAGGGGGTGATTGATGGGTGATTGACAGGTGATTGACAGGTGATCAGTGGGTTATTACAGGGAAGCACAGATGTAAATATTGCACTGGCGAATTGATAAGGGGGGTCTGAGGGCAATCTGAGCGTGTAGGCGGGTGATTGGGTGCCCGCAAGGGGCAGATTAGGGTCTGATCTGATGGGTAACAGTGACAGGTGGTGATAGGGGGTGATTGATGGGTGATTGATGGGTAATTAGTGGGTGTTTAGGGTAGATAACAGATGTAAACACTGCACTTGGGAGGTGATCTGACGTCGGATCTGCGGGCGATCTATTGGTGTGGGTGGGTGATCAGATTGCCCGCATGGGGCAGGTTAGGGGCTGATTGATGGGTGGCAGTGACAGGGGGTGATTGATGGGTGATTGATGGGTGATTGATGGGTGATTGACAGGTGATTGACAGGTGATTGACAGGTGATCAGGGGGATAGATGCATACAGTACACAGGGGGGGGGGTCTGGGGAGAATCTAAGGGGTGGGGGGGGGTGATCAGGAGGGGGCAGGGGGCAGGGGGGGGGATTAAAAAAAATTGCGTTTACAGATAGTGACAGGGAGTGATTGATGGGTGATTAGGGGGATGATTGGGTGCAAACAGGGGTCTGGGGGGTGGGCAGGGGGGGTCTGAGGGGTGCTGTGGGCGATCTGGGGCAGGGGTAGTCTAGTGTTGGGCGAACACCTGGATGTTCGGGTTCGCGAACGTTCGCCGAACATGGCCGCGATGTTCGGGTGTTCGCGCCGAACTCCGAACATAATGGAAGTCAATGGGGACCCGAACCTTCGTGCTTTGTAAAGCCTCCTTACATGCTACATACCCCAAATTTACAGGGTATGTGCACCTTGGGAGTGGGTACAAAAGGAAAAAATTTTAGCAAAAAGAGCTTATAGTTTTTGAGAAAATCGATTTTAAAGTTTCAAAGGGAAAACTGTTTTTTAAATGCGGGAAATGTCTGTTTTCTTTGCACAGGTAGCATGCATTTTGCCGCCATGCAGTCATAAATGTAATAAAGATAAGAGGTTCCATAAACAGGGACCGGCAACGCTAACCCAGCAGCAGCACACGTGATGGAACAGGAGGAGGCGCAGGAGGAGAAGGCCACGCTTTCAGACACAACAACCCAGGCCTTGCATGAGGACAAGAAGAAGCGTGCGGATAGCATGCTTTTGCCGCCATGCAGTCATAAATGTAATAAAGATAAGAGGTTCCATAAACAGGGACCGGCAACGCTAACCCAGCAGCAGCACACATGATGGAACAGGAGGAGGCGCAGGAGGAGAAGGCCACGCTTTGAGACACAACAACCCAGGCCTTGCATGAGTACAAGAAGCGTGCGGATAGCATGCTTTTTGCCGCCATGCAGTCATAAATGTAATAAAGATAAGAGGTTCCATAAACAGGGACCAGCAACGCTAACCCAGCAGCAGCACACATGATGGAACAGGAGGAGGCGCAGGAGGAGAAGGCCACGCTTTCAGACACAACAACCCAGGCCTTGCATGAGGACAAGAAGAAGCATGCGGATAGCATGCTTTTTGCCGCCATGAAGTCATAAATGTAATAAAGATAAGAGGTTCCATAAACAGGGACCGGCAACGCTAACCCAGCAGCAGCACACGTGATGGAACAGGAGGAGGCACAGGATTAGAAGGCCACACTTTCAGACACAACAACCCAGGCCTTGCATGAGGACAAGAAGAAGCGTGCGGATAGCATGCTTTTTGCCGCCATGCAGTCATAAATGTAATAAAGATAAGAGGTTCCATAAACAGGGACCGGCAACGCTAACCCAGCAGCAGCACACGTGATGGAACAGGAGGAGGCGCAGGAGGAGAAGGCTACGCTTTGAGACACAACAACCCAGGCCTTGCATGAGGACAAGAAGCGTGCGGATAGCATGCTTTTTGCCGCCATGCAGTCATAAATGTAATAAAGATAAGAGGTTCCATAAACAGGGACCGGCAACGCTAACCCAGCAGCAGCACACGTGATGGAACAGGAGGAGGCACAGGATTAGAAGGCCACGCTTTCAGACACAACAACCCAGGCCTTGCATGAGGACAAGAAGCGTGCGGATAGCATGCATTTTGCCGCCATGCAGTCATAAATGTAATAAAGATAAGAGGTTCCATAAACAAGGACCAGCAACGCTAACCCAGCAGCAGCACACGTGATGGAACAGGAGGAGGCGCAGGAGGAGAAGGCCACGCTTTGAGACACAACAACCCAGGCCTTGCATGAGGACAAGAAGCGTGCGGATAGCATGCTTTTTGCCGCCATGCAGTCATAAATGTAATAAAGATAAGAGGTTCCATAAACAGGGACCGGCAACGCTAACCCAGCAGCAGCACACGTGATGGAACAGGAGGAGGCGCAGGAGGAGAAGGCCACGCTTTCAGACACAACAACCCAGGCCTTGCATGAGGACAAGAAGAAGCGTGCGGATAGCATGCTTTTTGCCGCCATGCAGTCATAAATGTAATAAAGATAAGAGGTTCCATAAACAGGGACCGGCAACGCTAACCCAGCAGCAGCACACGTGATGGAACAGGAGAAGGCGCAGGAGGAGAAGGCCACGCTTTGAGACACAACAACCCAGGCCTTGCATGAGGACAAGAAGCGTGCGGATAGCATGCATTTTGCCGCCATGCAGTCATAAATGTAATAAAGATAAGAGGTTCCATAAACAGGGATTGGCAACGCTAACCCAGCAGCAGCACACGTGATGGAACAGGAGGAGGCGCAGGAGGAGAAGGCCACGCTTTCAGACACAACAACCCAGGCCTTGCATGAGGACAAGAAGCGTGCGGATAGCATGCTTTTTGCCGCCATGCAGTCATAAATGTAATAAAGATAAGAGGTTCCATAAACAGGGACCGGCAATGCTAACCCAGCAGCAGCACACGTGATGGAACAGGAGGAGGCGCAGGAGGAGAAGGCCACGCTTTCAGACACAACAACCCAGGCCTTGCATGAGGACAAGAAGAAGCGTGCGGATAGCATGCTTTTTGCCGCCATGCAGTCATAAATGTAATAAAGATAAGAGGTTCCATAAACAGGGACCGGCAACGCTAACCCAGCAGCAGCACACGTGATGGAACAGGAGGAGGCGCAGGAGGAGAAGGCCACGCTTTGAGACACAACAACCCAGGCCTTGCATGAGGACAAGAAGCGTGCGGATAGCATGCATTTTGCCGCCATGCAGTCATAAATGTAATAAGGATAAGAGGTTCCATAAACAGGGACCAGCAACGCTAACCCAGCAGCAGCACACGTGATGGAACACGTGATGGATCTAATTCATTATCTGGTCCTGTTATTTTGGATTTGTGAGGGTTGATTTCCTGGACAACATGGGCGGTATTGAGTGGGTTTTCTTCGGTGCTCCACTGTGGCCTGTACATGAACCGTCAGGGGGAACACCTCTTCCCTTGCCCCTCCCTCTTTCACAGGATTTCTTCTTCATTTCACTTATCCGTAAAAGTACACGCTGACTGGCAGCAGTACAGTGGCAGTACAGAAATGCTATACAGTGGCGGGTGAGCGGTGTACTACTATTCCCAGCAGCGACACAGAGCACAATGCTATACAGTGGTGGGTGAGCGGTGTACTACTGTTCCCAGCAGCGACACAGAGCACAATGCTATACAGTGGTGGGTGAGCGGTGTACTACTATTCCCAGCAGCGACACAGAGCACAATGCTATACAGTGGTGGGTGAGCGGTGTACTACTGTTCCCAGCAGAGACACAGAGTGGCAGTAAACACAATGCTATATAGTGTGGGTGAGCGGTGTACTACTATTCCCAGCAGTGACACAGAGCACAATGCTATACAGGGTGAGCGGTGTACTACTGTTCCCAGCAGAGACACAGAGTGGCAGTAAACACAATGCTATATAGTGTGGGTGAGCGGTGTACTACTATTCCCAGCAGCGACACAGAGCACAATGCTATACAGGGCGAGCGGTGTACTACTGTTCCCAGCAGAGAGACACAGAGTGTCAGTAAACACAATGCTATATAGTGTGGGTGAGCGGTGTACTACTATTCCCAGCAGCGACACAGAGCACAATGCTATACAGGGTGAGCGGTGTACTACTGTTCCCAGCAGACACACAGAGTGGCAGTAAACACAATGCTATATAGTGTGGGTGAGCGGTGTACTACTATTCCCAGCAGCGACACAGAGCACAATGCTATACAGGGTGAGCGGTGTACTACTGTTCCCAGCAGAGAGACAGAGTGGCAGTAAACACAATGCTATATAGTGTGGGTGAGCGGTGTACTACTATTCCCAGCAGACACACAGAGTGGCAGTAAACACAATGCTATATAGTGTGGGTGAGCGGTGTACTACTATTCCCAGCAGACACACAGAGTGGCAGTAAACACAATGCTATATAGTGTAGGTGAGCGGTGTACTACTATTCCCAGCAGCGACACAGAGCACAATGCTATACAGGGTGAGCGGTGTACTACTGTTCCCAGCAGACACACAGAGTGGCAGTAAACACAATGCTATATAGTGTGGGTGAGCGGTGTACTACTATTCCCAGCAGCGACACAGAGCACAATGCTATACAGGGTGAGCGGTGTACTACTGTTCCCAGCAGAGAGACACAGAGTGGCAGTAAACACAATGCTATATAGTGTGGGTGAGCGGTGTACTACTATTCCCAGCAGCGACACAGAGCACAATGCTATACAGGGTGAGCGGTGTACTACTGTTCCCAGCAGACACACAGAGTGGCAGTAAACACAATGCTATATAGTGTGGGTGAGCGGTGTACTACTATTCCCAGCAGCGACACAGAGCACAATGCTATACAGGGTGAGCGGTGTACTACTGTTCCCAGCAGAGAGACACAGAGTGGCAGTAAACACAATGCTATATAGTGTGGGTGAGCGGTGTACTACTATTCCCAGCAGCGACACAATGACCGGGGGACCCTGGCTAGCCTGGCTGGAGAGAGAACTACCCTGCCTGCCTACCCAAAGCTAAACCCACAGACAAATGGCGGAGAAATGACGTGGATCGGGTATTTATTTACCCGAATCACGTGACCCGTTCGGCCAATCAGAGCACGTTCGGGTCCGAACCACGTGACCCGTTCGGCCAATCACAGCGCTAGCCGAACGTCCGGGTAACGTTTGGCCATGCGCTCTTAGTTCGGCCATATGGCCGAACAGTTTGGCCGAACACCATCAGGTGTTCGGTCGAACTCGAACATCACCCAAACAGGGTGATGTTCTGCAGCAGTGCTGTCCAACTGGCGGCCCGCGGGCCGCATCCGGCCCGCCAGGCCACCTGCTGCGGCCCGCTCGTCTCCCTGGGATGCAGGCATGGCTTGCGCTATGGGCGCCATGCCTGCTCCCTCTTATTGTGTCCCCGCTGGCCTCTCCGGTGTCCCCGCTGGCCTCTCCTATGTCCCCCTGCTGCCGCTGCCTCTCCTATGTCCCCCCGCTGCCGCTGCCTCACAGATCAGACCTCACAGATCGCGGCGACTGATGTAAACAGAGGGCGCATGGTACCCGCACGGAGTACGTCACATGCGGAAGTGAATCATTAGTCACTTCCGCATGTGACGTTCTGCCGCGCGGGTGTCATGCGCGCGCTCTGCTTGCTTCAGTCGCCGCGATCTGTGAGGTCTGATCTGTGAGGCAGCAGCGGCATCGTCAGCGGGGACACCGGAGAGGCCAGCGGGGACACAGGAGAGGCCAGCCCCAGAGGTAACGGGCTCGCTACTGGTGGGGGCACCTGTCACTAGCTGGGGGGGCTCCTGTCACTATCTAACTGGGGGGGCTCCTGTCACTATCTAACTGGGGGGGCACCTGTCACTATCTAACTGGGGGGGCACCTGTCACTATCTAACTGGGGGTGCTCCTGTCACTATCTAACTGGGGGGGCTCCTGTCACTATCTAACTGGGGGGGCACCTGTCACTATCTAACTGGGGGGGCTCCTGTCACTATCTAACTGGGGGGGCACCTGTCACTATCTAACTGGGGGGGGGGGGGCACCTGTCACTATCTAGCTGGGGGGGGACACCTGTCACTATCTAGCTGGGGGGCACCTGTCACTATCTAGCTGGGGGGCACCTGTCACTATCTAAGTGGGGGGCACCTGTCACTATCTAAGTGGGGGGCACCTGTCACTATCTAAGTGGGGGGCACCTGTCACTATCTAAGTGGGGGGCACCTGTCACTAAAGGGGCATTCTGCTTATTTATGTGAAATGCTGTCTATTTATGTGCCTCATGACTGCTGAATTTGTCTTGTTGGGGGCCTCATGATTTGTTGGGGGCATCACGATTGCTAAATTTGTCTTGTTGGGGGCCTCAAGATTGCTGAATGTGTCTTGTTGGGGGCCTCATGATTTTTTGGGGGCCTCATGATTGCTAAATTTGTCTTGTTGGGGGCATCATGATTGCTGAATTTGTCTTGTTGGGGGCCTCATGATTTGTTGGGGGCCTCATGATTGCTGAATTTGTCTTGTTGGGGGTCACATGATTGCGAACTGTGAGACTATGGAAAAGCTGAATCGTCATCATGAGACAATAGCATTAAACCTACTTTTTTAGCTTTTTAAAACGGAAAATAAAACTGGGAGGTTCTAAAAAAAACCCCACATTTTTCAGGAGTAGGATGGATGAAATTGTTTATCTTCACAGTTTATTTTCAACTTGGATTTTCCATAATGTTCATGTATGAGTTAAAACGTTTGTATGTAGTTTAAATTGCTGTTGCCACTTTGCGATAAGTGACTTTTGGGTTGCAGTTTGGACACTCGGCCTCCAAAAGGTTCACCACCACTATCCTAATCTAATGTCCCACATTGCTAAGTTCATGTAAATTTGTCTCCACCCGTGGCCACACCCGCATTCTGGTCCATGGCCACACCCATTTTTCGGCGCGGCGCGCTACGCGCGCCGCTCAATGGTACCCTCGTGTTTTCTGACTTCACTATTATTTTAAATTGCATTTTGTGCAAAGTGCTGCCAATCTAATTATCCTTTAATTGCATTTTTTCCGGGGGGGGGGGGGGGGGGGCCTGCTGCTCTAGCAAGAACTTTCGGCCCTCCACCATGGGGTCAGAAAAAAAAATGGCCCTCCATGCCCATGAAGTTGGACAGCACTGTTCTGCAGAACCCGAACAGTGGCGAACACTAGGCAGGAGGGGGAGAAATCAGTGTGCTTGGGTGCGACATAGGGTGGCTGCAGCCTGCCCTGGTGGTCCCTCGGACATTGGGACCACCAGGGCAGGAGGCAGCCTGTATAATACACTTTGTAAACATTACAAAGTGTATAATACACTTTGTATGCGGCGATCGCGGGGTTAACATCCCGCCGGCGCTTCCGTATGGCCGGCGGGATGTTGCGGCAGGTGAGCGGAGACAGGCGCCGGCGGAGGATCACGTCACGGATGACGCGATCGCTCCGCCCATGCCCTTACAAGGACCGCCGCCTCTGTGGGTGAGCTGGTCCTTGCGGGCTTCACTTCCCGGCCGCCCCTGTGCGTTAGGCGGTCGGGAAGTGGTTAACAAGCATTCCTGTACCTCTAGTGAGCACTGCTGAAGTGTAGGTATTTTCTTGTTTAATGCAGTTATACAGTAGGTGTGTTTTAGTATAGAGATGTATGTGGACTTTGGCCAACTGTTGACACGGTATACATTTTTTATAAGTATTATTAACAACTTCCTTACCACACATTGACACGCCCTGTGAGCCTGTGCGCACGCACGGTTCCCTCATCCCCCACAACACCCTCCCCCACAGCACCCTCAGATGTATTCTGATCCACTCTGCAGCAGTGTTGAAGCAATGCTTGTTCCAATCATCTAATGCCACTTTACAGTCTGGAATGACTGCAGCATAGTTATATTCAAAAAGACTAGTAGAATTATTACTGATCTTGATCACCAAATATTTGATACAATTATCCTTCCAACAGAATTTTGAGAGTTAAAGGGACATTATGGCGAAAAATTGTAAAATATAAAATACGGTATGTGCTGTCACTTACAGTAGGTAGTAGAAATCTGACAGAAGTGACAGGTTTTGGACTAGTCCATCTCTTCATAGGGGATTCTCAGCAAGGCTTTTATTCTTTATAAAGATATTCCCTAAAAAGGATTTAAACAATGATGCTGGCCAGCTTCCCTGCTCGCTACACAGTTTTTTGGCAGTTGGACAGAGCAACTGCCATTCACTAAGTGCTTTTGAAAATAAATAAATCCCTGAGAATCCCCTATGAAGAGAGGGACTAGTCCAAAACCTGTCACTTCTGTCAGATTTCTACTACCTACTGTAAGTGACAGTAACATAGGAAAAAAGTAATGTATGACTCATTTTACTCTGGGAAAAAAAACGTACTTGTAACGATTGCAGAACTTATTTCCGTGATCAGCGCACAGAACGCGCACCGACACTACGGAAATCCTCCACAAGCGTGTAATATATATAACCCAGCTATGGTGCTATGCACCTGTAGAGGGAGATTCCCACCGGCAGATGGAGCTGTGGAGTGCAGACGAACACAGCCTCTGCACTACCACAGACGCCAGAGGGGAATTGTACGAGTCCAAGCAATGCAGTGCAAGATTGCCCTTAAAGAGAGAGCACAGAGACAGACTAAATGTGTGTTCCCCAATCTAGTCGCCACCCAGCGACGGCGAACACACATTCGCAGAAACAAAGCGGGAACGCAATCGCAAGAGAGAGGCGATTGCCAGAAGTGACACAAGGCTGAACAGAACATGAGAGTAGCAAAGGCACAGCAAACAACAATGAGAAGATAAAGAAAATAACAAACGCTAGCTAAACGAGAACACCGCACTCATCCGCAACAGCGAACGCGTTTCATCACGATCATCGCACGTTAGGCGCCCAGTGATAAACGTGCCACCCTAACTGACCAATGACACACAAACACGAAATAGAGAATGCAGACACTTGCTAAATGGTTACCTCACCAAGCCTACAGCAAGCGTTCGTACAAGACAAGACAGAGAGGAGGAGCGGCCAGCAGCAACCGCAGCTCTGGCCTACACTCCCAGACAGAGTTCAGAAGGAACAACCGCTGCTACCGCTAGAGCGAGCGCGATCCAGACAGACAAACAGATGGGGCTACCAGTAGCAACCGCTGTTCTGGTTAGCACCCCTGAGGCAGAATACAGAAGGAGGCACTGCCACTACCACTAGGGCGAGTGCGATCCAGACAGATGAACAGAAGGGGCTACCGGTAGCAACCGCTGCTCTGGTTAGCACCCCCAGACAGACAGAACGATTCCCTGTCGACCGCCGCTGACCACAAGGCAATCGAGACACAAAGACTGAACAGGCAAAACAGATAATGCAACCTAACTGCACTAGAGAAGCTGCCTAGTGCAGTCCTAAGGAATTACTCTAAGGTAAACTTTAGCAAACAAACAGGGCTGATACTCTAGGAGAGTTCATCAGTAACAAACCATGAAGATGACCAGTAAAGGCTTCTGGGAGAACATGGTATTTATACTGCCAGCCTTCAAAGGAGGCAGCTAGGCAATTTGCATAACAAATGTATGCAAATTCCTCAGCAGCAGAGCAGGTCTGAAACTTGCAAAGAAAAGACAGGTCTCTTTTCCAGAGACCTGCAGCCCTCAGACTTAAGGAATGGTCAAACAGCTGTCTGTCTGTGCAGACAGCTGAGCAGATCATTACAGTACCCCCCCTCTAGGGATGGATTCCAGACGTCTCTCAAAACTGACGTTTCCAAAAAATTCTAACTGAAGACTCATGAAGGTCGGGTCAGCCCGAAAAGGCCCAATTCCAGAATCAGTCCTTCCGAAACCGACCTCATCGGAAGCAGAAGCCACCGAAACATGCCCATCAGTACTACAAGTCTCAGCGTAACACCCATCAGAACTGTGAATGCCAGAGAAGAACCCATCGACACCCTCCAAGCAATACCCACCACCTTCCAGAGACCGTCCAAAAATACCATACCTGCCACAATACCTGTTCGAAGTGTCCCTTTCAACACAAAAGCCACTGTTGATCCTTTCAAGGGTACCAAGCGAAATTTCTCCCGGAATCTCCCAGAACCCTTTGAAGCTCCGCAGAGATCCCAAGAGGCCAGAACGCTCACCAGGCTCACATGGACAACTACCAAGAACCCCTATGGAACCTATGATTATTCCGGATTCAGAATTACCAGGACACCCATCAAGATCAGGACTTTCAGGGACCACTTCTGGGCATGCAGGCAGGCAGGCAATATCAGAACATGTCTCCACCGAGAAAGCATCTGAGCATGCTGGTAACCGAGGCACACTTGGGCTTTCTGGGTCACAGAGCACATCGGGGTACACCAGCACAGTAGAAAACTCAGGACACGTCGGGGAACTGCCAACCTCAGAGTCCGGCACGACAAGACCAAAACCAGGATCGGGCAGAAAATCATTACGAGTAGAGGTCACAGGTACTGGTCTTTCAAAAGGAGACTCGGACTCAGACTCAGAAGTTTCTGTGACTGTAATATCATCTAAACAAAACTCATCATTGACTACGCATGACTGAAGCTCCACAAGAGCTGCAAAGGTAGTCAGCATAATAGCAATGCCTACTGAAGTGGGCAATACCTCAGATGGATCTGGGGGGCAAGAGGCATCTCCCAAACGTTCCGCACCCCTTGGGAGGAACCTGGAAACCTCCAAAATATCAAACAAGACCTCTGAAGTATCACTTCTCAAGTTCTCTGACAAGAATTCTGAACTATCCATGTTACAGGGCCGAACATCAAATACCTTCTGCAGACAGGGCAAATGTCCCAGGAATGGTTCTACCATATGCTGAGACTGAATTTCATCATCAGGAACAGGATCCTTCATAGCAGTCAAACCAGACTGCAAATCTGAAATGGCAGAACAACAGGTGCAATACACATATCTTTGACAAAACTAACACACTCACGCCAATCACAATCGGCACGAACATCTGAGAAACAGGCACCAGATCGCACAGTGTCTAAACTCACTTGCTTTACCCCAGAAAGGCAGGAACAATCATCCGACAACGGTGTCTCTTTATTGGAATCGTCTGCCACACACAAATCACCGGATCCGCAACACATTTGTCACACTCATCAGATTCAATCAAAGTGTACATAGAATCAATACAAGCATTAAGAATCACTTCGCTTTTTGCGATGTAGAAATCGTAAAACGCCTTCCAATCAATCTCGAATTCTTCAATCAAAGTCCCAATCTCCCATGAAGCAAATGGAGGTTCAAGCAAGCCTGTATCAGGGCAATATTCATACGGGTTGGGCTCAGGAACATGTATAGATTTTTTTACTCTTTTAATATACTGAATGGCTTTGCATGGAAGGGATAGAACAGCTGACTGATTAGCAGATACATATTCATCAAAAATGGGTGGTAAACAAGGCAGTTTAAACCAGTGGGGAAAAAATCAATGTAAGAAACTGATAAAGATTATCCTCCCAGGAATTGCTTCTCAAAATATCATGAGCCCACACAAACAGATCTCCTTGCAATAGCGTATAAGCGAATCGGAGAGCCGACGTGGACGGATCAATATATTGAAAGGTAGGATTCAGCAAAAATATTACACACTCAGCAAGGAAGTCTTCCTTGGTTTCAGAATCTAGTTTTTTGAAGCTCTTAAAAACCACTTTAAAACCACCAGTACGAGTTTCTACGCTCCTGTGTTTACATAAATATAAACAAATAATAAACACTTGGCTCTGTTTCTATTTTTAGAACACACTGATTCTGCATCTCCATCTTGTGGCCAAAAAGTAAAACCACATCCAAATACCCTATTATACACCTTCCCATAGAAAAATGAAATACATTTTCATTATTTTTAAAAACCCTTGGAGGTCAAGTAGGTATAAGACCCATATTCGACAAAAACGTACAAATCGGAAATTCCCTCTACACTGGGAATTTCAGTTTGGCTGGTCATCCTGTAACAATTGCGGAACTTATTTCCGTGGTCAGCGCACAGAACACGCGCCGACACTACGGAAATCTTCCACAAGCATGTAATATATATAACCCAGCTATGGTGTTATGCACCTGTAGAGGGAGATTCCCACCGGCAGATGGAGCTGTGGAGTGCAGACGAACACAGCCTCTGCACTACCACAGACGCCAGAGGGGAATTGTACGAGTCCAAGCAATGCAGTGCAAGATTGCCCTTAAAGAGAGAACACAGAGACAGACTAAATGTGTGTTCCCCAATCTAGTCGCCACCCAGCAACGGCGAGCACACATTCGCAGAAACAAAGCGGGAACGCAATCGCAAGAGAGAGGCGAGTCACAGAAGTGACACAAGGCTGAACAGAACACGAGAGTAGCAAAGGCACAGCAAACAACAATGAGAAGATAAAGAAAATAACAAACGCTAGCCAAACGCGAACACCGCACTCATTTGCAACAGCGAACGCGTTTCTGCACGATCACCGCGCGTTAGGCACCCAGTGATAAACGTGTCACCCTAAGTGACCAATGACACACAAACACAAAATAGAGAATGCAAACGCTTGCTAAACGGTTACCTCACCGAGCCTACAGCAAGCGTTCATACAAGACAAGACAGAGAGGAGGAACGGCCAGCAGCAACCGCAGCTCTGGCCTACACTCCCAGACAGAGTTCAGAAGGAACCACCGCTGCTACCGCTAGAGCGAGTGCGATCCAGACAGACAAACAGATGGGGCTACCAGTGGCAACCGCTGTTCTGGTTAGCACCCCTGAGGCAGAATACAGAAGGAGGCACTGCCACTACCACTGGGGCGAGTGCGATCCAGACAGATAAACAGAAGGGGCTACCAGTAGCAACCGCTGCTCTGGTTAGCACCACCAGACAGACAGAACGATTCCCTGGCGACAAGGCAATTGAGAAACAAAGACTGAACAGGCAAAACAGATAATGCAACCTAACTGCACTAGAGGAGCTGCCTAGTGCAGTCCCAAGGAATTACTCTAAGGTAAACCTTAGCAAACAAACAGGGCTGATACTCTAGGAGAGTTCATCAGTAACAAACCATGAAGATGACCAGTAAAGGCTTCTGGGAGAACATGGTATTTATACTGCTAGCCTTCAAAGGAGGCAGCTAGGCAATTTGCATAACAAATGTATGCAAATTCCTCAGCAGCAGAGCAGGTCTGAAACTTGCAAAGAAAAGACAGGTCTCTTTTCCAGAGACCTGCAGCCCTCAGACTTAAGGAATGGTCAAACAGCTGTCTGTCTGTGCAGACAGCTGAGCGGATCATTACAGTACTTCTTATTTGTATATGTTTGCACATATTTTAAATTGTACAATATGTTCACCATAGTGCCCCTTTAATATTTTGCTTGGTTTCAAGAGAACAACCAAAATTTAAAATGACAGATTTTTTTTCATTAACTTTAAAGTCCGAACTGGCACAAAAATCTCTAAGTACCAAAACAACTCTCTTTGCCAAGGCTTGGTGAGGGTAAAAAATACATCATCTGGGTAGACTAGGACTTAAAATTCTCCAGAATTGAACTCCAGGTCTGTAACAGGGGTTCTAAAGCTAGATTAAAAAGTAGTGGAGACAGTGGCGTAGCTAGAGATCACGGGGCCTCATAGCAAAACCTTCATTGGGCCCTCAAATGTGTGCATTCTTAAGAAATGCCACCTGCCCCAACCCTGTGGATATGAGTTAATTGGGTAATTTACATTCTCATCTGCAAACAGCACTGCACATAATTCACGGCACCGGCACTGAGACAAAGTCAGAGAGTGGAGAAACACAAGAAAGTTAATACTTTTAAGTTAATACGCTCCTGAAAGACGATAATGGACACCCTTGACGCCATTCAAAATGGCAAATTCAGCAAAGTTTAGACCATTGATTCTGATGTTTGAACAGAATAGAGATCATGGCGCTAATCCAATTTACTTTTTCTCTTGAGTTTTGTCCCAGGAGATAATTTTCCTCTTATGTAAAAAATAACCTTTTGCCACTTTGCAATTAAAAAAATTACTAAGAAGTAAAAACGTAATATCAAACTAATTTTGAATATTGCCTTACATGGTAGGAGCTTTATAGGTATTTTATTGGTAAAGTATGAATTTATCTCCTTGGAGAAAACTCAGGAGAATAGTTCAGAGGATATGGGCCTATGAAAATTTGAATAAACCTTGAACCTATCCCGAACAGCAATAAGGTCTCAAATAGAGATTCTCTGCTTAGCCTATCAAATGCTTTTTGGCATAAAGGGAAACTGTGATGATTTGCTCAGCTGCCTGTGCAGGCAGCCAGCCTTTTGACCATTGTGTAGGTTTGCATGCTGCAGGACTCTGGAAAGAACAGCTTTTGTCAGTTTTGCAGCTTGTGCTTGCAGAGGAATTTGCATATGTTGTCATGCAAATTGCCTGGCCACATTCATTGGAGGCGTGTACTATAAGTACTATGTCTTTCCCACAATGCTTCGCTGTTCATAAGGATTTCGTCCTATGTAACACTCCTGGTGGGGTGTCAGCCTTGCTCTCTGTTTGAACATCAGCTTAGAGTAATTCCTAAATCTGCGCTAGGCAGATTTCCCTAGTGCTGTTAGGATTGTATTATCTGTATTGCCTGTTCTGTCTTGTCTTGCCTGTTTGCCATTGTCCTGTCCCTATGGTGGTTGACAGGAAATGGTTCTGATCTCTGTTCTTGGAGTATAGCTGGTGCAGCGGTTGCTACCAGCTATCTCTTCTGTTCTGTCTCCTGGGATCGCACTAGCTACTTTTTGCTAGCGCTGGGGATCCTTCTGTTCTGTTTCCTGGGATCGCGCTAGCTACTTTTCGCTAGCGCTGGGGATCCTTCTGTTCTGTCTTCTGGGATCGCGCTGGCCACTTTTCGCTGGCGCTGGGGATCCTTCTGTTCTGCTACTCTGTACTTGGATCGCGCTAGCCACTTTTCGCTAGTGCTGTGGATCCTATCTCTCGCTTGTCCCTGTTTTCGTGTGTCTGTCTGCTACGCTTGCTGGAGGCTCGGTGAGGTAACCGTTAAGCAAGCGCTCGTGTCCTCTGTTTCATGTTTGTCTGTTAATGGTTAGTTAGGCGTGCTTGTCTCTATTGTGCTTATCACGTGGAGACCGCGCATAACCACGTGCACTGTTGCGAATGAGTGCGGTGTTCGCGGTTAGCTAGCATTTGTTATTTTCCGTATCTCCTCATTGTATTATTTGCTGTGCCTTTGCTAACCTCGTATTCTGTTCTGATCTGCCTTGTGTCTTGTCTGGCGATCGCGTTCCTATTTCATATCTGCTGTTGTGTGTGTGCGGTTGCGGGGTGGCGACTGGATTGGCACACACACATACAACCTGTCCCTTTGCTCATTCTCATTCGCAATCGCCTCTCTTGCGATTGCGTTCTGCGTTTTGTACAATTCCTGTCTGGCATTTGTGGAGGTACAGAGGATTGGTTCCTCTGCACTCCCCAGCGCCATCTGCCGACAGGAATTTTCCCTCTACGGGTGCGTAGCACCTTTTGCTGGGTTCCTGCAAATTATACGCTTGTGGAGGATTTCCGCCGTGTCAGCGCACGCGTTGTGCGCTGATCACGGAGAAAGTTCCACAACCGTTACAGTATGAACAGCCCGACCCAAAACCCCAGTGTAGACGGAAATTCCGATTTGTACGATTTTGTCGAGTTTGGGTCCTGTGTCTTTAAGAGCTTTAAAAGGTTTAATTCAGAGACCAAGGCGGAATTTCTTTCTGAATGTGTGAGGTTTTGCCTGAATCCCACCTTTCAGATTTCTGATCCGTCCACGTCGGCTCTTCTGTTTGCCTATGTGCTCTTAAAAGACGATTTGTTCACCTGGGCATATAATCTGTTAAAAATCAATTCTTGGAATGGTAATCTGTATCAGTTGCTTGCAGAGATATTCTCTCACTGGTTTAAACTGCCTGGCTTACCACCTGCTCTGATTGAGTGTGTAGCTGCTGATAAGTCAGCTGATCTTTCCCTTCCATGCAAAACCTTTCAGTATGACAATCAGTTCAATGTGTCTGTTGCCACTTCAGGTTTTAAACAGCAGACTAGTGTTGGGCGAACATCTAGATGTTCGGGTTCGGGCCGAACAGGCCGAACATGGCCGCGATGTTCGGGTGTTCGACCCGAACTCCGAACATAATGGAAGTCAATGGGGACCCGAACTTTCGTGCTTTGTAAAGCCTCCTTACATGCTACATACCCCAAATTTACAGGGTATGTGCACCTTGGGAGTGGCTACAAGAGGAAAAAAAATTAGCAAAAAGAGCTTATAGTTTTTGAGAAAATCGATTTTAAAGTTTCAAAGGGAAAACTGTCTTTTAAATGCGGGAAATGTCTGTTTTCTTTGCACAGGTAACATGTTTTTTGTCGGCATGCAGTCATAAATGTAATACATATAAGAGGTTCCAGGAAAAGGGACCGGTAACGCTAACCCAGCAGCAGCACACGTGATGGAACAGGAGGAGGCGCAGGAGGAGAAGGCCACGCTTTGTGAGACACAACAACCCAGGCCTTGCATGAGGACAAAAAGCGTGCGGATAGCATGCTTTTTACCGCCATGCAGTCATAAATGTAATAAAGATAAGTGGTTCAATAAACAGGGACCACGCGGCAACGCTAACCCAGCAGCAGCAGACGTGATGGAACAGGAGGAGGCGCAGGAGGAGAAGGCCAGGCTTTGTGAGACACAACAACCCAGGCCTTGCATGAGGGCAAGAAGCGTGCGGATAGCATGCTTTTTACCGCCATGCAGTCATAAATGTAATAAAGATAAGTGGTTCAATAAACAGGGACCACGCGGCAACGCTAACCCAGCAGCAGCAGACGTGATGGAACAGGAGGAGGCGCAGGAGGAGAAGGCCACGCTTTGTGAGACACAACAACCCAGGCCTTGCATGAGGGCAAGAAGCGTGCGGATAGCATGCTTTGTACCGCCATGCAGTCATAAATGTAATAAAGATAAGTGGTTCAATAAACAGGGACCACGCGGCAACGCTAACCCAGCAGCAGCAGACGTGATGGAACAGGAGGAGGCGCAGGAGGAGAAGGCCACGCTTTGTGAGACACAACAACCCAGGCCTTGCATGAGGGCAAGAAGCGTGCGGATAGCATGCTTTGTACCGCCATGCAGTCATAAATGTAATAAAGATAAGTGGTTCAATAAACAGGGACCACGCGGCAACGCTAACCCAGCAGCAGCAGACGTGATGGAACAGGAGGAGGCGCAGGAGGAGAAGGCCACGCTTTGTGAGACACAACAACCCAGGCCTTGCATGAGGGCAAGAAGCGTGCGGATAGCATGCTTTGTACCGCCATGCAGTCATAAATGTAATAAAGATAAGTGGTTCAATAAACAGGGACCACGCGGCAACGCTAACCCAGCAGCAGCAGACGTGATGGAACAGGAGCAGGCGCAGGAGGAGAAGGCCACGGTTTTTGAGACACAACAACCCAGGCCTTGCATGAGGACAAAAAGCGTGCGGATATAGCAGCAATGCTTTTTGCCGCCATGCAGTCATAAATGTAATACAGATGAGAGGTTCAATAAACAGGGACCGGAAACGCTACACCATCCCAGATGTTCATTGGTCATGTTACTTGGTTGGGGTCCTGGAGTGTTGCGTAGTCATTTCCAATCCAGGATTGATTCATTTTAATTTGAGTCAGACGGTCTGCATTTTCTGTAGAGAGGCGGATACGCCGATCTGTGACGATGCCTCCGGCAGCACTGAAACAGCGTTCCGACATAACGCTGGCTGCCGGGCAAGCCAGCACCTCTATTGCGTACGTTGCCAGTTCGTGCCAGGTGTCTAGCTTCGATACCCAATAGTTGAAGGGTGCAGATGGATTGTTCGACACAGCTACGTCATCTGACATGTAGTCCTTGACCATCTTCTCCAGGCGATCGGTGTTGGAGGTGGATCTGCACGCTTGCTGTTCAGTGGGCTGCTGCTGCATGGGTGTCAGAAAATTTTCCCACTCCAAGGACACTGCCGATACCGTTCCCTTTTGGGTACTAGCTGCGGCTTGCGTTGTTTGCTGCCCTCCTGGTCGTCCTGGGTTTGCGGAAGTCAGTCTGTCTGCGTACAACTGGCTAGAGGAGGGGGAGGATGTCAATCTCCTCTCTAAAGTCTCCACAAGGGCCTGCTGGTATTCTTCCATTTTGACCTGTCTGACTCTTTCTTCAAGCAGTTTTGGAACATTGTGTTTGTACCGTGGATCCAGAAGGGTATAAACCCAGTAATTGGTGTTGTCCAGAATGCGCACAATGCGTGGGTCACGTTCAATGCAGTCTAGCATGAATTGAGCCATGTGTGCCAGAGTCCTACCAGAATCCTCATCATCCTCTTGTGAGCGTTGTGATAGTTGTTGTGATGCATCATAGTCGTCACCTTCCTCCTGGTTTGCTTCTGCTGACCATTCGCGTTGAATTGTGGAAGTCCAACGTGCACCGCTCTGGCCCTCGTCAGTGGTGGCATGAAATTCCTGCTCCAACTCCAGCTGTTCCTCCTCCTCTTCTTCGTCATAGCTGCTGGGGCCAGCGTTCCCTGAGGCGGATGGCCTGATGTTGGTACCATCACGCTGATCGTTTTCTCCTTCAGATTCCCCCAGTTGCATCATGACAGCTGTTTCCTTGATTTTTAACATCGACCTCTTCAGTACACACAGCAGTGGTATGGTAATGCTGACTGAAGAGTTGTCACTGCTCACAAGCAACGTGGATTGCTCAAAATTTTGGAGGACTTGGCAGAGGTCCAACATGTTGGCCCAATCGGATCCACAGAAGCTTGGCAGCTGGCCGGATGCGCCTCGGTACTGCGCCGTCATGTACTGGACCACTGCACTCTTCTGCTCGCAAAAGCGGGCTAGCATGTGCAGCGTAGAATTCCAGCGCGTAGGGACATCACACAGCAAGCGATGGTGGGGGAGATTGAAGCGCTCCTGCATCTTGGCGAGTGCCCCCGAAGCAGTACTGGAATTTCTACAATGTTTGGCCACTCGACGCACCTTCAACAGAAGATCGGCCACGCCTGGGTATGTCCTCAGGAACCGCTGAACTACTAGGTTCATCACGTGCGCCAGGCAAGGGATGTGTGTCAGCTTAGCCAACCTTAAAGCGCGAATGAGATTACTCCCATTATCACACACAACCATGCCCGGTTTCAGGTCCAGCTGTGCCAGCCACAAATCCGTCTGTTCCTTTATTCCCCTCCAAATTTCCTCCCCTGTGTGCTGCTTATCCCCAAGGCAGATTAGCTTCAGCAACGCTTGCTGACGCATGCCAACAGCTGTGCTGCACTGCTTCCACGATCCTACTGCTGCTGGGTTAGCGTTTCCGGATGAGGTACAGCTTTGAGATGCGTTGGAGGAGAAGGAGTCAGAGAGGTAGGTGCTGCTGTTGTTATCCAGTGGGAGGGACGGCGGTGCAGCTGTTTGTGGCGTGGGCAACACCCGTGCCGTAGCAGGTGAGGAATCGCTGCCAGGCTCCACAAGGTTCACCCAGTGCGCGGTAAGGGAGATGTATCGACCCTGGCCGAACGCCACTCGTCCAGGTGTCAGTGGTGAGGTGAACCTTGCAGGCAACGGCATTCTTCAAGCTTCGGGTTATTTTGCTGACCACGTGCTCATGCAACTCAGGCACTGCAGAGCGCGCAAAGTGGTAGCGGCTGGGAACCACGTAACGTGGGATGGCCACTGACATCATGCCCATGAAGCTGTTTGTCTCCACCACTCGATATGGCAGCATTTCGCAGGCCAGAAGCTTGGCTATGCTGGCTGTTACTGCCACGGCCCGGGGGTCATTTGCTGGCAATTTCCTCTTGCGCTCAAACATCTCCGACACAGACAACTGAACCGTAGCGCTGCACACGGAAGGGCTGTTGGTTGTTGTGTTTGATGAACACTGGGAGACCTCAAGAGCACTACTCCGGAAAGTGACAGTGTCAGCGTCGTCTGATGTTTGTGAATGTTGTGAACCACGCAATGGCTGGGCTACTGCTGCTGCTGAGGCGGGTCTGGTGGTGAGTCTGGTGAACCCAAGGGAGGCAGTGTTGTTGCTGGTACCCTGTCCTGACGCGTTTGCCCACAGAGTGGGATGTTTGGATAGCATGTGACGGCTCATGCTGGTGGTGGAGAGGTTGTTAATACTTTTCCCCCTGCTCAGGCGGGTCTTGCACACCTTGCAAATCGCCATGGTAACATCCTCAGTGCAGTCTTCAAAGAAAGCCCAGACTTTGGAGCACCTGCCTCCTTGCTGGCGATTTCTGTTTGCTCCTCTTTTGCCTCTCACTTGAACTTCCACGCTTGTGGTGCCTGAAATTGCGCGCCGCCTACCTTGTGGCACAAGGCGAACTCGTGCAGCAGTGGGTTCTTCAACAGACTCATCTGTGCTGCTGCTACGACGGCGATGTTCTCGTTCACAAACAAAATCTGGGTCTCTGTCCACATTGTCCATACCCTCCTCTTCCATCTCCTCAAACTCGTCATATGTCATTGTGGGCCGCCGCCGTGGAGTAGAGCTCCCCACAACAACCTCTGCGCAGCACACTCCAACGTCGTCTTCCAGATCTTGTCGGCCGACCTCCTGCAATTGCAACCCCTCCTGCCCAAATTGCTCTGGGATTTGGGTTTCCGAGTCCTCCTCGGACTCGCCTTGTATTTCAGTGCGCGGTGCATTTCCCACAGTTAACGGTTGTGAATCCAGGCACAACATTTCTGGCTGTTCCTCCATTGACCTTTGAAAGGTGGAAGTTTGTTGGGCTGGGAATAGCTCCTGCGAATACCCCATTGTGTCCTGAGGTAATTCATCGGACTGGTTATCTGGCAGTTGTGTGCGTGGTGTCGCTGCCGGTTGTGTCAGCTTTGTGCCCACTGGCTCCTTGTAACTGGCTGAGGACTCGGACCTCGTGCGTGATGTGCTGGTGCTGCTTAACCCACTGCTGGACGCTTGAGAGGTCATCCAAGTAATTATCTGGTCCTGTTCTTTTGGATTTGTGAGGGTTGTTGTCCTGGACAACATGGGCGGTATTGAGTGGGTTTTCTTGGGTGCTCCCCTGTGGCCTGTACGTGAACCGTCAGGGGAAACACCTCTTCCCTTGCCCCTCCCTCTTTCACCGGATTTCTTCCTCATTTCACTTATCCTTACAGTACACGCTGACTGGCAGCAGTACAGTGGCAGTACAGAAATGCTATACAGTACCACTATTCCCAGCAGCGACACAGAGCACAATGCTATACAGTGACGGGTGAGCGGTGTACCACTATTCCCAGCAGCGACACAGAGAACAATGCTATACAGTGGCAGGTGAGCGGTGTACTACTATTCCCAGCAGACACAGAACAGTAAACAGAATGCTATATAGTGTGGCTGAGCGAGCGGTGTACCACTATTCCCAGCAGACACAGAACAGTAAACAGAATGCTATATAGTGTGGCTGAGCGAGCGGTGTACCACTATTCCCAGCAGACACAGAACAGTAAACAGAATGCTATATAGTGTGGCTGAGCGAGCGGTGTACCACTATTCCCAGCAGACACAGAACAGTGAACAGAATGCTATATAATGTGGCTGAGCGAGGTACACAGAGTGGCAGTAAACAGAATGCTATATAGTGTGGCTGAGCGAGTGGTGTACCACTATTCCCAGCAGACACAGAACAGTAAACAGAATGCTATATAGTGTGGCTGAGCGAGCGGTGTACCACTATTCCCAGCAGACACAGAACAGTGAACAGAATGCTATATAATGTGGCTGAGCGAGGTACACAGAGTGGCAGTAAACAGAATGCTATATAGTGTGGCTGAGCGAGCGGTGTACTACTATTCCCAGCAGACACAGAACAGTAAACAGAATGCTATATAGTGTGGCTGAGCGAGCGGTGTACCACTATTCCCAGCAGACACAGAACAGTAAACAGAATGCTATATAGTGTGGCTGAGCGAGCGGTGTACCACTATTCCCAGCAGACACAGAACAGTAAACAGAATGCTATATAGTGTGGCTGAGCCAGCGGTGTACCACTATTCCCAGCAGACACAGAACAGTGAACAGAATGCTATATAATGTGGCTGAGCGAGGTACACAGAGTGGCAGTAAACAGAATGCTATATAGTGTGGCTGAGCGAGTGGTGTACCACTATTCCCAGCAGACACAGAACAGTAAACAGAATGCTATATAGTGTGGCTGAGCGAGCGGTGTACCACTATTCCCAGCAGACACAGAACAGTGAACAGAATGCTATATAATGTGGCTGAGCGAGGTACACAGAGTGGCAGTAAACAGAATGCTATATAGTGTGGCTGAGCGAGCGGTGTACTACTATTCCCAGCAGACACAGAACAGTAAACAGAATGCTATATAGTGTGGCTGAGCGAGCGGTGTACCACTATTCCCAGCAGACACAGAACAGTAAACAGAATGCTATATAGTGTGGCTGAGCGAGCGGTGTACCACTATTCCCAGCAGACACAGAACAGTGAACAGAATGCTATATAGTGTGGCTGAGCGAGCGGTGTACCACTATTCCCAGCAGACACAGAACAGTAAACAGAATGCTATATAGTGTGGCTGAGTGAGCGGTGTACCACTATTCCCAGCAGACACAGAACAGTAAACAGAATGCTATATAGTGTGGCTGAGCGAGCGGTGTACCACTATTCCCAGCAGACACAGAACAGTAAACAGAATGCTATATAGTGTGGCTGAGCGAGCGGTGTACCACTATTCCCAGCAGACACAGAACAGTAAACAGAATGCTATATAATGTGGCTGAGCGAGGTACACAGAGTGGCAGTAAACAGAATGCTATATAGTGTGGCTGAGCGAGCGGTGTACTACTGTTCCCAGCAGCGACACAATGACAGGGGGGACCCTGGCTAGCGTGGCTGGAGCGCGAACTACCCTGCCTGCCTACCCAAAGCTAAACCCACAGACAAATGGCGGAGATATGACGTGGTTCGGGTATTTATTTACCCGAACCACGTGACAGTTCGGCCAATCAGAGCGCGTTCGGGTCCGAACCACGTGACCCGTTCGGCCAATCACAGCGCTAGCCGAACGTTCGGGGAACGTTCGGCCATGCGCTCTTAGTTCGGCCATGTGGCCGAACGGTTTGGCCGAGCACCGTCAGGTGTTCGGCCGAACTCGAACATCACCCGAACAGGGTGATGTTCTGCAGAACCCGAACAGTGGCGAACACTGTTCGCCCAACACTACAGCAGACATGCAAAGTGGCGAAAAAGAGAAAAACTAAAAAACGCAAGCATCGGAATAAAACACTCCCTATTGATGTTTGTAATGATGTTGTTCCGTCTCCGGCTTTTTTGCCCCAATCCAAAGCTTATGTGGATCCTGCTATAGGTAGGATCGCACACTACATTAAAGCAGTTAAAAAATCTGTTCCTGTTCCTGAACTCCACCCCTATGGAGATTATTTGGATACTGGCCTGTTTGAACCCCCATTTGCTTCCTGGGATATTGGAGCCTTGCTGGAAGAATTCGATTTTGATTGGAAAGCCTTTTGCGATTTTTACATCGCAAAAAGCGAAAATGTCTTGAATGCTTGTCTCGATTCGATGTACCTTCTGATTGATTCCGATGAATGTGACAAGGATGATGTGGATCTGGTGATCTATGTATGGCAAACGATTTTGGATGAGTTGCACACACACCAACCAATTGATTCCAATAAAGAGACATCGTTGTCGGATGATTGTTCCTGCCTTTCTGGGGTAAAGCATGAGAGTCTTGACTTTGTGCAATCTGAAATGAATGAGTGTGCCGCTGTGGTTGATTCCTGTGTGAATCCTGAAGGATTCGCTCCTGACAGTGTGCAGTTTGAATCTGTGCGATCTGATGCCTGTTTCTCGGATGTTCCTGCAGATTGTGATCGGCATGAGTCTGCCGGTTTCCTCAAGGATGTGTGGGATCCTTTGTCATTTAGAAACAGATCTTTGAGATCTTCCGTCTGTGACCCTGCTATGGGGAAAATTTCTCGACTATGCAGCGTCAAAAGTAAAATTATTATGCCTAATAAAGTTTATCCTGTTGATGTCGCCATTTCTTCTGCAAATGAGTCTCTGTCTCACCCTGTTCACACCTGTAAGGGCCCGATGCCTGGGGACAGTTGCTCCAGTGTTTCGGTCCTAGATGCCTTGCAGTCTGCTCCGCAGATCGCGGAGGTTTGCGCTATAGAAGCGTCAGTTTCACAACCTAAAGTGAATTTTGATTCGCAGGTTTTGCGTTCTGATTCCTCGGATTCGACATTGTTAGCCGAATCTAAGAGTGAGACAGCGCTTCGGTTTTGCGAATCTGATGCTGAACCCTCTTTGCCTTATTCAGAGACGCTTTCTCTGAACCTGCCCTGTACCATGAATAAAAACATGTGTTCCTTTTACACTGACGTTTGTGAGCCCCTTTCTTGCTCTGAGGGAAGTTCTGACTCTCCACCCTGTACTCTGGATGAGTCAATATTGCCTTGTACAATATCTCCTGCCCTGCTCCTAGAGGCTCGTCTAGGTATTGCTGCTATTTTTACCTGTTTTTCTGCAGTTTTGGAGTTACAAGCTAGTTTGACTGCCACACAGAATTCTGGGTACAGTGAGAATGAAGTTAGGGAGTCAGTGTGTGTTCCAGTAAATATACCTGTACATTCCCCTCATGATGATGAGATCCAGTCTCAGGTTATGGTGGAACCATTCCTGGGACATCTGCCCTGTCCACAAAATAAAGTTCCAGTTCTGCCCTGTAACATGGATAGTTCAGAATCCTTCCTAGAAAACTTGAAAAATTATGTTCCTGAGGTCTTGTTTGATGTTCTGGAGGTCCCCGAGTTCCTCCCAAAGGGTGCAGAACTTGTAGGAGATGTCTCCAGTCCCTCAAGTCCTTCTGAGGTGTTGCCCTCTTCCGTAGGCATTGCTGCCTTGCTGGCTACCTTTTCAGCTCTGGTGGAGCTTCAGTCATGTGTAGTCAATGATGATATTGCAGTCACAGAAATTTCCAAATTTGAATCCGAGTCTTCTTTTGAAAGTCCAGTGCTTGAGACCAATGCTCGTGATGATTCTCTGCCCGGTCCTGGTTTTGGTTTCCTCATGCCGGACTCTGAGGTTGGCAGTTCCCCGACATGTCCTGAGGTTTCTCCTGTGCTGGTGTACCCCAGTGTGCTCTGTGACCCAGAAAGCCCAAGTGTGCCTCGGTTACCAGCATACTCAGATGCTTCCTCGGTGGAGACATGTTCTGATTTAGCCTGCCTGCTTGCATGCCCAGAAGTGGTCCCTGAAAGTCTTGATCTTGATGGGTGTCCTCGTAATTCTGAATCCGGAATTGTCATTGGTTCCATGGGGGTTCTTGGTAATTCTCCATGTGAGCCTGGTGATTGTTCTGCCCTCTTGGGATCTCTGTGGAGCTTCAAAAGGTTCTGGGAGATTTCGGGAGAAATTTTGCTTGGTCCCCTGGATAAGATCAACGATGGCTTTTGTGTTGTAAGGGACACTTCGAACAGGTATTGTGGCAGGTTTGGTATTTTCGGACGCTCCTTGGAAGGTGGTGGGTATTGTCTGGAGGGTGTCGATGGCTTCTTCTCTGGCGGTCACAGTCCTGATGGGTGTTATACTGAGACTGGTAGTACTGATGGGCATGTTTCGGTGACTTCTGTTTCCCATGAGGTCGGTTTCGGGTGGACTGACTCTGGAATTGGACCTTGTCGGGCTGCCCCGACCTTCATGAGTCTTCAGTTAGAGTCTGTTGCTAATAGCAGTTTTGAGGGTCGTCTGGAATTCGACCCTGGAGGGGGGGGGGTACTGTGATGATTTGCTCAGCTGCCTGTGCAGGCAGCCAGCCTTTTGACCATTGTGTAGGTTTGCATGCTGCAGGACTCTGGAAAGAACAGCTTCTGTCAGTTTTGCAGCTTGTGCTTGCAGAGGAATTTGCATATGTTGTCATGCAAATTGCCTGGCCACATTCATTGGAGGCGTGTACTATAAGTACTATGTCTTTCCCACAATGCTTCGCTGTTCATAAGGATTTCGTCCTATGTAACACTCCTGGTGGGGTGTCAGCCTTGCTCTCTGTTTGAACATCAGCTTAGAGTAATTCCTAAATCTGCGCTAGGCAGATTTCCCTAGTGCTGTTAGGATTGTATTATCTGTATTGCCTGTTCTGTCTTGTCTTGCCTGTTTGCCATTGTCCTGTCCCTATGGTGGTTGACAGGAAATGGTTCTGATCTCTGTTCTTGGAGTATAGCTGGTGCAGCGGTTGCTACCAGCTATCTCTTCTGTTCTGTCTCCTGGGATCGCACTAGCTACTTTTTGCTAGCGCTGGGGATCCTTCTGTTCTGTCTTCTGGGATCGCGCTGGCCACTTTTCGCTGGCGCTGGGGATCCTTCTGTTCTGCTACTCTGTACTTGGATCGCGCTAGCCACTTTTCGCTAGTGCTGTGGATCCTATCTCTCGCTTGTCCCTGTTTTCGTGTGTCTGTCTGCTACGCTTGCTGGAGGCTCGGTGAGGTAACCGTTAAGCAAGCGCTCGTGTCCTCTGTTTCATGTTTGTCTGTTAATGGTTAGTTAGGCGTGCTTGTCTCTATTGTGCTTATCATGTGGAGACCGCGCATAACCACGTGCACTGTTGCGAATGAGTGCGGTGTTCGCGGTTAGCTAGCATTTGTTATTTTCCGTATCTCCTCATTGTATTATTTGCTGTGCCTTTGCTAACCTCGTATTCTGTTCTGATCTGCCTTGTGTCTTGTCTGGCGATCGCACCTCTGGCGATCGCGTTCCTATTTCATATCTGCTGTTGTGTGTGTGCGGTTGCGGGGTGGCGACTGGATTGGCACACACACATACAACCTGTCCCTTTGCTCATTCTCATTCGCAATCGCCTCTCTTGCGATTGCGTTCTGCGTTTTGTACAATTCCTGTCTGGCATTTGTGGAGGTACAGAGGATTGGTTCCTCTGCACTCCCCAGCGCCATCTGCCGACAGGAATTTTCCCTCTACGGGTGCGTAGCACCTTTTGCTGGGTTCCTGCAAATTATACGCTTGTGGAGGATTTCCGCCGTGTCAGCGCACGCGTTGTGCGCTGATCACGGAGAAAGTTCCACAACTGTTACAGAAACTAGGACTGACTCCTCCTGGAAGACCCGACCTATCAAAGTGATCAAATTATTTTTCCGCTATTTAGGCATGTGGAACTTGGAAGACATAAGATCAGGTGAAAGATTGTTGAGATCTGGTTTTCTGTAAGGTTCTTTCATCCTCTGTGTATCTTTTAACTAACATAGGCACTGGATTAGTGAGAAGCTCTTGTTTATATGATGCACAAAGACATCAGTCACCTTCTAGTGTAAAGGTACCCACAGACATAAGATGATAATCACGTGTCAGAACTGGTAGGATCAGGAACAACAATCATGCCTGGGACTAGCAGCAGTCTCTTTTTCACTTTTTCATGACCTTCAAGGATGAGAAGAGACAGATTCGCAGACAGGCAATAACCCCAGGCAAGTCAACAATTAAATATTTTAAACTAACTGAACATTATGAGCGCGAGTGCTTGTGTTCAGCAGAGGTTTTCATTCTGTTTCTGTACTGAAAGTATTTCAAAGGTGGCCATACACTGGTCGATTTGCCATCAGATTCGACCAACAGATAGATCCCTCTCTGATTGAATCTGATCAGAGAGGGATCGTATGGCTGCCTTACTGCAAACAGATTGTGAACTGATTTCAGCCTGAAACTGTTCACAATCTGTGGTGGTGGTGGTGCTGCCGCCGCTCCCCCCCCCCCCCCCCCGCATACATTACCTGCTCCGCTGGCGCGACTCCCCAGGTCTCTACTGTCTTCTTCTCCGCTCTGGTCTGGTCTCCAGCATGCTTCACTTCTTCCTGCCCAGCAGGAAGTTTAAACAGTAGAGCGCCCTCTACTGTTTAAACTTCCTACCGGGCAGGAAGAAGTGAAGCATGCCGGAGACCAGACCAGACTAGAGCGGAGAAGACAGCAGAGACCAGGGGACTTGCGCCGGCCGGAACAGATAATGTATACCCGCTGTATTGCGTCAGTCGTTGAGCATTCGAACGCCGCTATCGACGCACTCCCGACCCACTGGCGATCGAGAAAAATCTTCCGCTCGGACGGATCAACGGTAATCGACGTTAATGATCGATTTCAGACGGAAATCGATCGTTCTGTCAGCGGTGTGCGCGACGATTTCACAGCCAATTCAATCACTGTGATCGAATCGGCCGTATATCGGCGGGAAAATCGTTAGGTGTATGGGCCCCTTAAAGGCTGCATTTATCTTTCTGGTTAATAAACTAGAACATTAGCCATGGATAGTAGATGGTATCAGACATTCTGATTGCTAAATGATTGCCTGTGTAAATAATTATTTTGCTTGTATATAAAGATGTGTTGGGAGTATGCCTGTTATTACCACTGTGCTAGTCTGCACCTAGACGGTTCCTAGCATTGTCTGAAAGAGCCCATTAATAGTCTTCAACTACTCACCTGCTACCTCTACCGAGCTATTATTCTCCACTTGTATCTGTGTGTAGCTTTAGTTTAAATGGATCATAAGAAAGTATGGATCTATGCATTTAAATCCCTTGGGCCAACTTTCATGTGGCTCCCATTCCCTCCTATTGCATGTGCAGCCCCTTTTTTCATGTGTAACATCTATGTACAACAGCCCCTCTCTTTCATGTACAGCTCCCTTGGGCAGCAGTATGTTACTCCCCATTTGTCGGTCTCTTCCATTTGCATCTCCTCTTTCATGCCAAGCCTCCCCATGGGCAGCAGCTGGCCAAGGCCTGGGCCTTTGTGGCCGTTCCTGAAATCTGGACCTAATCACAGCACTGTCCAGTGGAACTTTCTTTTTTTTTCTTAGTAATTTAGCCACATTTAATTGTGATGTACTAGTCCTTAGCCTGACGGCCCTACCAGCCACAGCTTCTTTCATATTTTGCATGGGCATAGCTGCCTAATCTTGCCTTCCATCTTACCCGTTGCAGATACAACAAATGGACCCATATGCAATTACATTTTTCACCTGAGTTTTCTCCTATGAGATATTTTCATGACTTGTAAATAAAATGTCCTTTAAACCATCAGCAAGCAAAATTATACTCAAAATAATTTTGATAGGACCTTTTCACCTACTTTTTGGTACTTCTTCAATTTAAAAGTGCTGAAAAACTGTTTTAAATAGAAGATGAAAAATTATCTCCTAGGAGAAATCACATGAGAAAAAGAAAATTGCATATGGGCCCTTGTCATAACATTCCTTTCAAACCAATAGCAAGCAGGAAAATACTCAAAATAATTTTGATAGTACTTTTTTCACCTACTTTTTGGTACTTTTTTTAGTTGAAAAGTGCTGGAAAGTTATTTTAAATCAAAGATGAAAAATTATCTCCTGGGAGAAAATTCAGGTGACAAAGTGAATTGCAAATGACCCTGGTCTCCCAGAGTGCTCTGGGACAGAAGGCTGCATAAGTAAATTGCCTAGGCTAAACATCACTGGGAGGGTGGGGTTACATACCAATATGCAGCAATATATACGTATAGGAAGTGTTTTTGATGCTGAAACCAGGATAATTCATGTAAAATTGGGTATCCTAAATAATATATTACATTCTACTGTCGTTGTGGTGCCTCTTTAACTCTCATATGGATTCTGACATAGTGATGTGCTTAAATCATCTATTTTGTTATTTTATTTTTGCTTACAAGAAGATATCAATAGTCTCTGAGTACGTGTCTAGGAAAGAAATATGGCTCTTGCAGTGCAAACAATATTAATGCTCATATTTACTAAATACTGATTGATTCAAAGCTTTTATGTTTGTCCTCTAAATAAACAAATAGAGATGATCGTAGAAGTCAGTTGGTTTCTACAGGCAACATTATGAAAACACGAACGTCCTCTGTATTTAATAGGCTTCTTCCCATAACCCTCCTCGGTGATGGGAACATTTTTTGTGGATTTATTATAAACACAGAGAACTTGTCACCTATCTTGAGTATTTTTCTCACAGTGTCCATTAACTATACAGAGATACAATCATAGAACAACCTAGCACGGAGGGCACAAATATATTTTTGTTGTTTTCTCTGTTCTTGATTGATTTCCACACCTTGGCCTCTCTTGTCCTGATCATGAAGGCTCATTTTCACAGGTCTGTAGTCCACGTGAAGGTACATATGTCTGTTGTGACACCACTGCGTATATTACTGCATGCATCTCCTATTCCAACAACCTTTAAAGTAACTCTGAAAAGGCTTAAAAAAGGTCAGACACTCGCCATTGGAGAGGGAAGGCTCTGGATCCTATAGAGCCTGCCTGGCCCTCTTACTGCATCCTCTGTGCAACGCTCCCCCCTCCCAACAATCAGCTGGTCCAGTAGATCTTCAGGGATCCTAAGAAGGCTTTGGAAGAACTTGTGCGGCTCTGTACCAAGCAAGAGCAGGTGCGCACTCACATATACTCACCCACGTGCACTACATAACTGGCAAGCTTCAAATTGTGGACAGCGGGAGAATGAGATGAGAACACTAAAAGAGGACCACAAAGGATCTATGAGATCCAGAGCCTTCCCTCTCCATAGGGGAGTTTCTGACTTTTTTTAGGACACCAGATTTACAGTAAGCAAGCCTGTCTACAATGTATAATAACCCACACGAGAGTAATACTTTTGTGTCACCTAATAGAAAATAATTGACATCAATTCAGACAAGGTAAGCTTGATTATTTCTCCAGTATTCCCTGGCTTTGGAAACAGAGACTTTATTCCCAGTGCATATCAGAAATCACACAGGAAAAACACACACCATATTGCGCATGTAAAGTCCCATTTCGTTTTACTGAATGGGGCACAAGGACAAGTGCGTCAAACATGCAATAATTTGCAAAAACTTCCTTGAATTAGTGTGATTAGCAGTATGGGCTTTCCACAAGAATGTTCATGTCCTAAAGATTCCCGAATCGCATGGGATTAGAAAAAACAGGATCTTAAAGGGGAACTGAAGAGAGAGGTATATGGAGGCTGTCCTGTTTATTTCCTTTTAATCAATACCAGTTGCCTGGCAGCCCTACTGGTCTATTTCTCTGCAGTAGTATCTGAATAAAACCAGAAACAAGCATGCAGCTAGTCTTGTCAGATCTGACTTTAAAGTCTGAACCACTGAAACACCTGATATGCTGCATGCTTGTTCAGGGGCTATGACTAATAGTATTAGAGGCAGAGGATCAGCAGGGCTGCCAGGCAACTGGTATTGATTAAAAGGAAATAAACAGGACAGCCTCCATATACCTCTCTCTTCAGTTCCCCTTTAAAGAGGAGCTGTAGTGAAAATAACAGAATGAATAAAATTGCTTAATTTATTTATAATATTTTTTTTCCAACAACAGGTCTTTATTGAACAAGTTAGAAATACAATGCATTATAAATCCGACACTATTAGCATATAAAAAATACACAGAGGGAGAAAAGTCCAAAGTGCAAAGACAAGTCACAGTAAACCACTAATCAGAAAATAGAAAAAACTAATATAGGAACCATGAGAGAGTGCATCAGTTCCAAACTCTCAAGCATATCTATAAGGTCACTATACATCTGGGGACAATTTTTTGGACCAGGGCGACCAGACTGCATCAAATTTAACATCCTGGTCAGTCAGGGAGGAGGGTATTTTTTCAATCCAGAAGAAATCGGTCATCTTATGAGTCTGAGTGACGGAATGGGTGAAGACTTCCACTCTCTAGCTATAATGACCTCAGTCGCATTGAAGAACGGACTAGAAGCTTGTTTCCATGCTTAGTCAAAGAAGGGGCCTTCTAAATTAAATAGGACCACCTAAGGGTTTGGGGATATGACATTCTCCAACACTGAGGAGGCTAAATCTAAAGCATTCTTCCCAATATTCCCGCACAATGGGGCATTCCCATTAACAATAAACTTGGTCGGCTATGGCACCACAGCCTCTGAAACATAAATTATAAGATGACAACCCCCTCCTATGTAGAAGAGCTGGAATTCTATACCAATCATATAATATTTTATAGCGTCTTTCGCTAGTAAGACTATTCCTTGAGGATTTACAGTTGCTAAATCTAGAAAAATCGATTCCTTTTCCTCAGCCGCCCAAGTTTTCTGGAGTCACTCCTGCCACTTTAGCATCGGAGGGGTGATCTCCTCTAAACAATGATGCCAAACTTCACAAAATTGTAGTGGTCCCTGTGACAGCCAGTTAGTCCAAGAGGATATATCACAGCCAGGAAGAATCACTATTCAAAAAAAGAGTCTCCTCCAACGAGTCCCAATCTCCTCTGCTGGCATTTGCAGATGGCCAGGGATTGTAAAATGATAGCTAAGGGCCTATGCTTGTAAAGCAAGGGTTGCTTGGTCCAGAGTAAGGAAGATAAGGGAAGGGGTGATACAAGGGCCACCTCAAGATCCACCCATCTAGTTGTGCCATGTGTAGAAGATCACTGAGTTAACTGGGCATGTCTAGAGGCGTAGAAGTAATGTAGATGTTTGGGTGCTCCCAAGCCACCTCTAGTGTTATTTCTAGATAAATATTGATAGCTAATCATAGGGGTTTTACCAGCCCAGAGGAACTTCATAAAATGGGATTGAAGATTTTTTTATATCAGGTGAAGTGACTCTGATATGGAGAGCTTGGAAAGGTATAACATTTTGGGAAGGGCTGTCATCTTCAGGGCATTCACTGTGCCAGTCAAGGAAATGTTGTAAGATATCCATTCTCTTAGGAGGCTATGGAACTTGGTCAACACAGATAGTTGGCTGTATAGAGCTGTGTCACAGGGGGGTCAAGAAAACTCTTAAGTATTTCAGGCCCTTCTTTTGGACCTAAAATTTTAAGGCGGAGGCCAATGAGTCTTATTCAGATAAGCCAAAAGCCAGTGCCTCCGGCTTAGAACTATTAATTTGGAAACCGGATACAGAACAAAATGGGTCTATCAAGGGAAATTAAATTGGCAGCGAGGTGTGGGGGTTGGAGATGGTGAAGACCGTGTTTTTGGCAAACATAGCTATTTTGAACTCCTCCCCACCAACCCCCACACCCGAAATATCAGTAGAGGCTCTGAACATAAAGACCAGGGGATCACTATAGAGCGAAAAGTAGTGGGTAGAGAGGAAACCCCTGTCTAGTTCAATTTTTTGATCTGGAAGGTTCATAAAGTCAAGCCCATGTTACAGACTGTAGCCGTGGGGCCGGTGTAGAGGCCATGTATGCCATACAGAAACTTTCCTCCCAATTCCAAACTTCTGGAGGACCAAACATAAATACCGCCAATCAACTCTATCGAAGTCCTTCTATGCGTCCAACAAGAGAAGCAGAGAAGGCCCTCGGGAGTGAAGCATCACCTCAGTCCTATCATGCTTCTAACATTATCTGTGGTCTGTCTACTACAATATTTATTTATACATTATTTAGTCAGTATTTGCCCATTGTAAAATCTTTCCTCTCCGATTCACATTCTGAAATTTTTCACAGGTGGCAACTACTTTAGTCGCATCAGGTACAGCTCTACAGATTCTTTGTTTCTACGAATTCTGAATGCTTGGTCTCCCAGAATGCTCTTGGAGAACTCTGCTTAGCTAAACAGCCTTGCAGAAATATATACATATAGGAAGTATATATACATTTAGGAAGTGTTTCTGATGCTGAAACCAGAAAAAGTACTGTAAAAGTGCATTCTGCTGTATATCACTTCAGTACTTTTTTAATAAATCTAGCTTGGGCTGATTGCGGCTGAACGGCAGACCGCAGGAGGACAGCGTGGACTGTGTTTATGAAGTGGCAGGAAGCCGTGGGTAAGTATCAAATCTTTACTTTTCCAGGTCTCAGGTACACTTTAAATTGGAAAGCTCAGCTTAGACAAGTTCTCCTGCTCATGCTAAGATTTCACTTTAAGATGTGGTAAACAACCAATATCTGCCTAATATCAATAACTTACAACCTTGCTTTCCCACTCTGTACATCATATCTCAACAGATATCTAACAGTAAAACCCCCGTTATCAGGAACTCAGGTATCCGGAAGTCTCAACTAACCGTCATGCCTAGGGTGGACAATGTGTGCTGTACTTAAGTTACGTGTGTAAAAGTTTTGCATAGCAGAAGTGACCTACGGATCCTCTGGGCACTGTCTTCTACTCTTCTGCAGCTTTCAGCAACAGCTTCCATGCATCTATGTATGGGTACCAGCATGTCATGTGACCTGCATCGGGTCACACAATGGACCCATAAACAGAGGACTCAGGAAAGCAGCTCAGAAAGACGGTGCCCTGAGGATCAATAAGTGTTGCTCAACCAAGCAAGCAAACATATCAAGCCGGATACTGAGGGCCATGCTGTATTCCCACTTCTCTTGGGGCATAGCTACCAATGATGACATTCCCCCCCTCCCCACAGCAAAACTTTGATGGAGACCATCCTTTGCCTTCTCAGTGTGACTCTCAGCCTGGGGACTTTTCAAGGCCTATAAAAAAAGTGTGGCCAACATGATCGTGAAGATCATGTTGGCCGTGCATTATGGGTGTGACGCCCATAACAAGTGTACCCATAATGTTGCCATTTTGATTTAAGGGATAACAGACCTGATGCTGCTTTCTAATCTTATCTTGTGAGTTACAGCAGATCTCTAACGGAGGATAAACTGCACACAGACACCATGCTTTAGTTTCTCTCAGGAACACACACAGTTCTCTTTTTTTTTCTTTGCTCTCTGACTAATCTTTATTTAACACTTCCTGGTTAAAAAATAGACAACATTGTCACCTTATTATTATTACTTAGTATTTATATGGCACCAACATCTTCTGCAGCACTGTACAGAGTATACTGTCCTGACACTAACTGTCCCTCAGAGGGGCTCACAATCTAATACCTATTATAATCATATGTCTATATCGTGTAGTGTATGTATTGTAGTATAGGGCCAGTTTAGGTTGATCTGTATATTTTTGGGATGTGGGATGAAACCAGAGTGAAGAACATGCAAACTCTGTGCAGATCGTGCCCTGACCAGGATCCGAACCAGGGAACCCAGCGCTGGAAGGCAAGAGCACTAACCACTATGCCACCGTGCTGCCTCTAGATCAGTGGATAAGCTGTATAAGGGCATATAAACCATCACATATTTTAACACTCACAAACACCTGATCTGGAGGATGGATCCCTGAATCAGAGGTTAGCAGTTGTGATCTACCTCCCCCACCTCAATCCTAGGTCCCCCCTGCATTAGACCCTGCTACATCACAGCTGCTAGCTTTGTAATGCTCACTCCCTGCATTCTGTCCTGCCTGATCGGGGTAGGCTAGCAAGCAGTGGGTCTGTACAGAAATCATTCCCAGAAGTTTTTTTCAAGCAACAGTTAATGGCAGTTGCAGAGGTTGCAACTAAGGGCCTTGGACCAGAGGTACCCACATGGAGCCCTCCTCCAATCACTGCGTTCGCTCTATATTACTGCTGTAATGGTTATAATCACCTTCGTATCTGCATTATGAGTGTTGGCCGACAGCAGTGTTCTCTATAATTCACATAATTCACAGTCAGTCATTAATAAAATCCAACAGCCAATTATTTTGCATAGAAACGAACTGTCAGCGAGTAAATCATAAGCACATTTTGAAACTTATCATTAAGTCAGCTGCCTGAGAAGCACATGATTGTATTCTACCCTCTGGCTTAGTTGTCAGACAAGCTGATCTTCTCTTAAGATATCACTGTGTCATAAATCAGAGCTTTTTGTATAAATAGTGCATGGTGTTCAACATCAAAGAAAACCTCCTGTATTCTCCAGTGATCACCAATTCCGCAGGCAGTTTAGATAGAGGCTTAGTACTCCTATGCCAGAGTTTCACACTTCGAGCCAATATATTTTTCGTTTGTGCAATGGAGCGCATATTGACAGATCATATGTTAACTATAGGATCTGGCCACACATGTCTGTTGTGTCCATGTCTGTTGTGTCCATGTGCATTGTGTCCAATGTGGTTACGGAATGCAAGTTTACAGAGCATGACTTGTACGAACAGGGACAAAAGTTGGACATGTCCTAATAGAGATACTATGATGACATGTCCGGTGCAGCAGATATGTGCAATGTTCTGTGGATTTGTGTAGTGGGGACTTGTCTGAGAGGTCATGCGTAGTAATAAGAGAGCGGGTACAGGTAGGAACATGATTATGAATCATGGGACTCCCCAACCAACTTTGATGGGGCAGCCCAATGTTCAGACCCCTTTCCACCTTCCCCCTTAGTGCCCCCCCCCCCATCACACACACATATAGCCTGGATTTTCTTCTGCTGGGGTCACATAATAAGTGTGACTATCATTATCCAGCACCCATGACAAGCGTGGCCATGAGAGTACTCGATCTGGGACGATGGACTCCTGTATCAACAGTGGGTTGGGTAGGTAGCTGAAGTACCCTACAGATCTGGGCCTCCCATTTGTAAGGACTGCTCCCTCTATAGTTACACCACTGGGTATATGGCTGTATGCATTTCCTCATAAAAACTTCAGCGGTCAAGCAGTCCATTCAGTTAGCTTCACTTAGCTTTCAAATGTTTTTACCATCCCTAAGATATAACCATGGTCTGTGTCAGAAGGGCGATGCTCAAAAAGTCTTCTTAATCCTTATGTAATTGCTTGTAAATATTTTATTTTTTAAATTGCCTCCTCCTTTTTAATCTCTTATCTTAATGTGCAGAGTGGTTTGGTTTGAAAATAAGTACATGAAACTTAATATGAATTATTTAAAGAACTGAAGTCGTCTCATTATGGGATTGATTCACAAAACTCTCTTATGTTTTAACCCAACTTCAAAATATCCTGTCTATAAATACATACATTAAAAAGGTTGTTTTTAATTAAAATGCATCTATTGTGGTAAGAAAAAAAATATTTTTTGGAGGTACTGTATACTGTGACCATCATTATAACAATAACAAAGAACACTTTATTTATTTGTCTTTAATTTTTTTTGGTCTTTCAGCCAGTTTTTTAAATGTAAAAACTCAATACTATGGAAATAGGGCTGTGCCACTTGCAGTAGGGGACAATACTTAATTAAACACTTTTTTTTTACATTTGCAAGAATGATGACATTTCAAAAAAATGTAACAAGAGCGATCATTTGTAGCTTTTAAATGTAAAAAAAAGAAAAGTTGTTTTATGAGGTGAAGTCACTCCTACTGCTAATGGCGCAGTCCGATCTCCTCAGTATTGAGCTTTTTGATGGAAAAATTGACTGAGAAAGTTTATAGCATAAAGGCAAATGGGTTACAAAGTAAAGTGTCCTCTGTGATTGTGAAGCTACATACTCACCACCCGACGGGTCCAGCAACATCCCCTTGACTACTGTCATCAAACGATGCTTGGTGCTCGCGACGTCACCCGACTGCACGACGGGTGCAAACAAAAAGTAAGCGATCGCTGTACTTTGCGATCCGATCCTTAACGATCCGATTTGCTTAATGACACGCGATCGCTGTGTATGGAAACATCGTTTTACATGATTATGTTAAACGATGTTCCCCCGATGTTGGGTATCATCGCCCCAAATACCGCCTTTTGTCTTGGGTACGGGGCTTTACAATGAAAGGAACAATCTAACTTGATTTAACTTTTCTCACCTTGTTTTTTTTATATTTTTGTTTGCTTAGTGGATGCTCAAAATGTTTTCTAGATAAGATAAAATCAGATAAAGAGAGTTCATTCATGTGATAAGACAGATATGGGGGTTTATTCCAAAATATATCTCATTAATTATCTCATCTTACTTATTTTTGTTGTCAACTTTATGAAGGTACAATTAATGTAAAGGGATAAGAAGAGATAATTTCCAAGATAAAACAGATTAGGAAAAGATAAATCATGAGTTAAAATAAACAAGAAAAAATAGTTCATGAAAAAAAATAGGTATTAAGTATAACAAGAGGTAAATTGTGAGTTAAAAGACAACTGAAGAGTGAGGGATATGGAGGCTGCCATATTTATTTCCTTTTAAGCAATACCAGTTGCCTGGCAGCCTTGCTGATCCTCTACCTCTAATACTAATAGCCATAGCCCCTGAACAAGCATGCAGCAGATCAGGTGTTTCAGACTTTAAAGTCAGATCTGACAAGACTAGCTGCATGCTTGTTTCTGGTGTTATTCAGATACTACTGCAGAGAAATAGACCAGCTGGGCTGCCAGGCAACTGGTATTAAATACAAGTAAATACATATGGCAGCCTCCCTAAACCTCTTACTTCAGTTCTACTTTAAGACAGACAATGGGCCCAATCTAATTCACTTTTTGTCCAACGTTTACTCCTATGTGATATTTTCACATCTTATCAATAAAAGGCCCTTTAAGCTTCCCCCAAGTGAGAAAATACTCAGAATAATTTTGAGAGTACTTTTCAATGACTTTTTGGTAGTTTTTCAATTGCAGAGTACTAAACAGTTATTTTAAACAGAAGATGGATGAAAATTATATCTTAGGACAGCGGTGGCGAACCTATGGCATGCGTGCCGAGCCCGGCACGCGTAGCCTAATTTGCTGGCACGCCACCGCTGCTTATGAACTGGCCGCAGTGTCTACTAGACGCCGCCGCGCCAGTTCATAGCCCGCAGCCCCGCAGTCTCCCGGGAGGCAGACCAGGGCTACGGCAAGATGGCCACCGAAGCCCTGTACTGGAGACTATTTGTCTCCAGTACAGGGCTTCGGGCGCCATCTTGCCGTAGCCCTGCACTCTGCCTGTCAGCGGCAGCGCGGGAGACTGCAGGAGGAACGTCCGGGGGAGATGCGTGCCAGAGCCCAGCAGAGAGAGAAGACTTCTGTCAGGTGAGTACATTACTTTTTTTGCAGGTGAAATGCGGCCACTGTTTTACTTTCTGCTAAATGCTGTTTCCCACATTGTGTTTATTTACTGTAAAATGCTGCCCACTGCGTTTGTTTTCTGGTGAATTGTGGCCCACTGCGTTTGTTTTCTGGTGAATTGTGGCCCACTGCATTTGTTTTCTGGTGAAATGTTGCCCGCTGCGTTTGTTTTCTGGTGAAATGTGGCCCGCTGCATTTGTTTTCTGGTGAAATGTGGCCCACTGCGTTTGTTTTCTGGTGAAATGTGGCCCACTGCGTTTGTTTTCTGGTGAAATGTGGCCCACTGCGTTTGTTTTCTGGTGAAATGTGGCCCACTGCGTTTGTTTTCTGGTGAATTGTGGCCCACTGCGTTTGTTTTCTGGTGAAATGTGGCCCACTGCGTCTATTTTCTGGTGAAATGTGGCTCACTGCGTTTGTTTTCTGGTGAAATGTGGCCCGCTGCGTTTGTTTTTCTGGTGAAATGTGGCCCGCTGCGTTTGTTTTCTGGTGAAATGTGGCCCGCTGCGTTTGTTTTCTGGTGAAATGTGGCCCGCTGCGTTTGTTTTCTGGTGAAATGTGGCCCGCTGCGTTTGTTTTCTGGTGAAATGTGGCCCACTGCGTTTGTTTTCTGGTGAATTGTGGCCCACTGCGTTTGTTTTCTGGTGAAATGCTGCCCGCTGCGTTTGTTTTCTGGTGAAATGCTGCCTGCTGCGTTTGTTTTCTGGTGAAATGCTGCCCGCTGCGTTTGTTTTCTGGTGAAATGCTGCCCGCTGCGTTTGTTTTCTGGTGAAATGTGGCCCTCTGCGTTTGTTTTCTGGTGAAATGTGGCCCACTGCGTTTATTTTCTCTTGAAATGTGGCCCACTGCGTCTATTTTCTGGTGAAATGTGGCCCACTGCGTCTATTTTCTGGTGAAATGTGGCCCATTGCGTTTGTTTTCTGGGGAAATGTGGCCCGCTGCGTTTGTTTTTCTGGTGAAATGTGGCCCGCTGCGTTGGTTTTCTGGTGAAATGTGGCCCACTGCGTTTGTTTTCTGGTGAAATGTGGCCCACTGCGTTTATTTTCTCTTGAAATGTGGCCCACTGCGTCTATTTTCTGGTGAAATGTGGCCCAGTGCGTTTGTTTTCTGGTGAAATGTGGCCCACATTGCAAGATTTTCTGCTGAAATGTTGCACACATTGCGTTTATTTTCTGGTGTCTGGGGTAACTGTTGCTGCATTTATTATTAAGGGCTCATTCACACTACAGAACGTATGCACGAATGCGATTTCATGCATGCGCTGCCAACGCACAGGGATCGCATGGAAAGCACATTGTGGTGCGCTAAAGCGTGGACGTCGGCAGCTGTACCCATCGGGGAAACGTATGCGTTGTGCGTTAAAATGTTCCCAGATGCGTTACAACGTAACGCATGGGAACGCACACCTGTAGTGTGAATGGTAACATGGAAGTCTATTGACTTTCATGTTACCATATGAATCTTACATTATGTGTGTTGCGTCAAAACTGACAGCGCAGCACATAGTGTGAATGAGCCCTTAATGGTCATAGTTGGCTATATTTGCTGCTTTGGGGTTACGGCGGGTATAAATAGCATCACACAGTTTCTGCACACCCATGATGCGAATCCTCGTTTCACCACATCATGGCGGAAACACTGCTTTCTTATGCCTCGCTGTTACATCATTACGTTAGCTCCGCCCATACAATATCATGGCCACCCCCCATTGGCACTCGGGGATAAATAAGTCGGTGTTAGGTCGCAGTTTGGGCACTCGGCCTCTGAAAGGTTAGCCATCACTGTCTTAGGAGAAAACAGAAAAAAATAAAATGTGAGCCAGATAATTCATGAGATAACAGAACTAGCCCCTATGTCATAAGAAAATGGCTGGCATGTAAAAAAAATAGTAATAATTACCTTAAAGAGAACCTGTACTGAGTAAAAATATTTAAAATAAACACATGAGGTAACTTCAAATGAACATTACATAGTTACCTTGCCATCAGTTCCTCTCAGAAGCTCACCATTTTCTTCTGACAATAATCCCTTCCAGTTCTGACAACATTTTGTCAGATCTGAAATATATCAGTTCAGTTGCTGTCAGTAAAATATCTGTTGCTGTCAGTTATAGCTGAGAGGAAAACTGATGTACCAGGTAATGTCCATGTTTCCCTATGGCTCAAGTGGACGATGTTACAGTTTAACTGTGTGCTGACCAGAAAGCTGTTATGGGTAATGGCCATTTTCAAAATGGAGGACTGAAAATCCCCTTGATCACAGTGACCAAATAGGACGCGGGACAGAAGAAAGACACTGAGGAGTAGAGTAGACTACATGGAAGGTAAGTATGACTTGTGTATGCTAATTTTGAGTTTTAATTTTCAGTTCAGGTTTTCTTTAAGGAGGTAAAGGTCAGTTAATAACAACTATCAAAGAAACTTTTTCTGTAAACCGCATATACCTATAGATATTTTAGCCAGCAACAGTAGAGGTCTCTCATCACAGCCTGTGTGAAAAAAAATGCCTTGTTTACCTGCTGTTTGTAACAATTTTGTGTCAGCATCGGAGGAGGGGGAGGCCGAGCTAAACTGTAACCAGGTTGTAAATTGTTTACTTTAGACTGCATGGAATAGAGAAAGTCACAGGATCACACCGACAGAGCTGCAATTGATGGTTATTTACACACATTTTAAGCTATTTTTCTGCTTTCTCTCATTCTGAATACATTTTACTCACAGTATTAGGAGCCAGTGAAGATTGATTCTGTATGCCAGATGTGCTGGACATAGTGCTCCATATTAATGCCCACAGTAAAAACCGTTCCCTGTAAATGTCATTTGCTTCACATAAAACATGAAAAGATGAAAAAAGCCTTTGTATTGCAGCTTGCTAGTAATTACTGGAAATATATGTGGAGTTTAGATTTTAGTTAACTTTGATAGTTGTCCTTTAAGCAGCTTTGCTGAGTTCCTGAACAACTTCCCAATAGAGTACAGATCTGGCATATAACACCTGGGTTGTAAAGAGGTATTGTATGTGGGCGTGGCTCTCTCACTACTCTCTTATACACCACCCATTCTCTAGAGGTATGAAGATGGCAGCTTCTTTAAAAATGCAAGAGTTTTATGAGTTTATAGTTTTGTTTTTACTGTAGTGCCTGCAGTTTAATTTAAATAAATACAGTCCATTAATATTGATTAAATCTTTTTCTGGTTGATGGCTAAAAAAAATCCTAGTGGCTACTAGTGATGATCTTTGGTCCATATGCAATTAACTTTTTCTCTGGAGTTTTCTGCTAGGTGCTGTTTTCAAACGTGTCAATAAAATGCCTTTAAAGGAATACTGCAGGGGGGTCGGGGGAAAATGAGTTGAACGTATCCGGGGCTTCTAATGGTCCCCGCAGATGTCCTGTGCCCGCGCAGCCACTCACTGATGCTCCAGCCCCGCCTCCGGTTCACTCCTGGAATTTCAGACTTTAAAGTCTGAAAACCACTGCGCCTGCCCTGCCGCGCCCTGGCACCCGCTGACATCACCAGGAGTGTACTGCGCAGGCCCAGTATGGTCTGTGCCTGCACGGTATGCTCCTGGTGACATCAGCGGGAGTGAGGACACGGCAACGCAGAAAATTCCAGAAGTGAACCGGAGGCGGGGCCGGAGCATCGGTGAGTGGCTGCGCGGGCACAGGATGTCTGCGGGGGACCATTAGAAGCCCCGGGTAAGTTCAACTCATTTTCCCCCGACCCCCCTACAGTATTCCTTTAAACCAACAACCAGCAAGAACAAGAAAACACTACTTTTTGGTGCTTTTTTAATTACAAAGTGCCAAAAAGTTATTTGAAATAGAAGATGAAAAATTATCTCCTAGAAAAAAACTCAGGAGAAAAAGTTAATTGCATATTGTCTCATATTCCAATTATCCTGTAGGATCCCCTTTTCACCTGAGTTTTCTCCTAGGAGATAATTTTTCATTTTCTATTTAAAATAATTTTTCAGCACTTTGCAACTGAAAAAGTACAAAATGATTGGTGAAAATGTATTATCAAAATCATTTTAAAGGATACCCCAACTGAAATGTGACATAATGAGATAGACATGTGTATGTACAGTGCCTAGCACACAGATAACTATGTTGTGTTTCTTTTTTTATTTTTCTGCCTGAAAGAGTTAAATATAAGGTATGCAAGTGGCTGACTCAGTCCTGACTCAGACAGGAAGTGACTACAGTGTGACCCTCACTGATAAGAAATTCCAACTATAAAACACTTTCCTAGCAGAAAATAGCTTCTGAGAGCAAGAAAGAGGTAAAAAAAGGGGAATTTCTTATCAGTGAGGGTCCCACGGTGGTCACTTCCTGTCTGAGTCAGGACTGAGTCAGCCACTTACATACCTGATATTTAACTCTTTCAGGCAGAGAAAGAAAAAAAAGGAACACAGCATAGTTATCTGTGTGCTAGGCACTGTACATACCCATGTTTATCTCATTATGTCACATTTCAGTTGTGGTATCCTTTAAAGTATTTTCTTGCCTGCTGATGGTTTAATTGTATTTTATTGACAATTTTGAAAATATATATCACCTAGGAGAAGAAGCAGGTGAAAAAATAAATTGCATATGGGTCATGGTGATATTTTTAAACTTAATAAAATGCCTTATGCCCCATTCACATTACAAACGCGGACAGCCGTGCGTTCGGAACGCAATGCGTACTAACACACGCCATCCGCGTTTGTATGCATTGCGTGGCTGATACTGTGCACTAAAAGTGAATGGGACAGCCGCGCGTTTTTGGAAAAAATGCGTGCAGCATGCGTTCCCGGACCGCACTGGTCTGAAACGCATGCAGTGTGAACATCAGACAGTGCACTTTATGCACTGTCTGATGTCGTGCATGTCGGCCTCTTGCACGCGTTTCCAAAACGCGGCTGGAAACGCGTGCAGTGTGAACGAGGTCTTACAAGGCAACAGAAAGCAAGAAAATACTCAAAATAATTTTGATAGTACCTTTTCACCTACTTTTTGGTACTTTTTTAGGTGAAAAGTCCTGGCAAGTTATTTTACATTTAAAGATGAAAAATGATCTTCTAGGAGAAAACTCCTACATAGTGGCCCATATGCAATTTGATTTTTCTCCTGAGTTTTTTTCTTAGGAGATAATTTGTCAACTTATTTTTAAAATAACTTTTCAGCACTTTTCAATTGAAAAAGCACTAAAAGGTAGATGAAAAAGTACTATCACCATTATTTTAAGTATTTTCTCGCTTGCTGGTGGTTTAAAGGGCATTTTATTGGCAGTTGTGAAAATGTCACCTAGGAGAAAACTCAGGAGAAAAATGTAATTGCATATGGGGCCATATGCAATTCGAGGAGATAAGAAGCTGAAAACATGCAAGCGTCTTATCTCCTCACATCGCTCAGGATTTACTGGCAAATTCAATTGCCAGTTTCCCCTGAGCGATGTCCTTGCGTAAAGGAGCATAACTCAGGCGAATACTAGGCATTTGCCGAGCGATGCTCCTGTGTGGCCAGCGATGTGGAGCGAGGCATTTGTGCCGTGGAGCTGTCCTTCAGCACCACAACACTGCTGCCTCGCTCCCGGGAAGATGCGCGTGCATCGTTGCAAGAGCCAGCGCATCGTTGCAAGGCTCGTACCCGCCGCCCGTCGCCTCCTGCCGCTCGTCGCTACCGCGGGACCTTCAGAAGATACATACCTCCATCGTTCCGGCTCGCCGCATGTCCCACGCCGCTCCTCCGCTCATCTCTGTGACTGTGAGTATTCTTGGAGCCAGCAAAGCATCTTTGAGTATCCTGCCCCGACTCCCCATTTGTCCACTAGGTGGCCCAATGAGAATCATCCTGATTCTAATTGGACCAATGAGAATCAGGATGATTCTCATTGGGCCACCTAGTGGACGAATGGGGAGCCCCGGCGAGATACTCAAAGATGCTTTGCCGGCTCCAAGAATACTCACAGTCACAGAGATGAGCGGAGGAGCGGCGTGGGACAGGCGGCAAGCCGGAACGATGGAGGTATGTTTTTTTGTTACATTTTAAATAGGTAAGGAGTCAAAGCTGACTCCCTTACCTATTTAAATCACTGGCATCTGGGGTTTCCTTAGTAAAGGATGCTCCCAGATGCCACAATCAGCCCGCTGACAGCAGCGATAGGTCTTTTCGCCTGCTCAGAGCAGGTGAAAAGTTAGCACCTATGTTTGCCGGGAAGCATCGCTTCCCGGGGGGTGCAAAATGCAATTGCATGGGGGAAAGGAACTTGCTGGGCAATTATAGCGCCCAAGCGAGTTCTTTTCCGCCCTGGGGGGTGTTAAATGCAATTGCATTAGGCGACATTGCTGACGCCTAATTTAAGAACTCGCCAGCACTTAGCACTGGAGAGTTTGGTAATTGCATAGGGCCCATGGCCTCTTGTGATAAAAGGTCTTTTAAGCCACCAGGCAGCAAGAAAGAAAATACTCAGAATAGTTTTGATAGTACCTTTTCACTTACTTTTGAGTATTTTTTTAATTGTAAAATGCTGAAAAGTTATTTTAAAGAGAATATGAAAATTATCTCCTAGCAGATAACTCAGGAGAAAAAGTTAATTGCATATGGGCCTGGAATTGAAAAATTACCAAAAAGTAAGTGAAAAATATTGTTAACATTATTCTGAGTATTTTCTTGCTTTTTGGTGGCTTAAAAGGCATTTTATTGATAACGGAGATTAAAATATCACCAAGAAGAAACATTTTGGCAAAAAAGGAAGTTGAATAATTATTCCTTTGTAAGTAATCATGTGGTCACATGACACTTCTTCTTCCTGTTTTAACCTTCACAAGAGGCAGAAGTGGCATGTAACCACATGATCACAACCAGATGCCGGGTGGGTTCTGCTACTCTATGATTTCACTTTTAAGTAGAAAAAGTTAATGAGATGCTAATAATTCCATTGGGCCAGTCAAAAGCACATTATGCCGATTTTAACTGGAGCAGTTCCACATTGCATACAATATGCATAACATTTTTACACAAGCCAGAATTAGTAGCATCTCATTAAAGCGGGATTGTCACCATAAAAATCAAATTTCAACAGCAATTGGTCTGAGTGTATTAAATGATAAAGATGCTAATCCTGCATTCAAAACTTTCAAAACTTTTTCTGCTGTTATGGTTTGGAGCACTGGCCCTTTAACTGCCATTGTCATCGGCTAGCAAAACAGTTGCATGCTGGGGGGTCTTTTTATCTATAATTTATTACTCCTCTTCCCTTTATTTCCCCCTTCTTTTAATGACATAAGACAGTGCACTTCCTAGTATAGACCTCAGTGGGAGTGTCTGAAGACTCTGGGAGGAGAGCGGGTAACGAATAAACAATTAGCAAGAGGAGAAAAAAGAGTAAGGGAGGAAATTATGTCAGGATTAGCTTCATTCAGAAGTTACCTAGATGGAAACAGTCTAGAATAGGATTCTCTGCTGTACCTTTATAAAATTCACAGGAATCATAACGTGGACCTTGCAATACATCTGTTATGTAATTAGAACTAGTATTTATCTACTTATATACCGTATATACTCGCAAGCAAGCCGACCCGCATATAAGCCGACCCCCCCACTTTTAACTGAAAAAACAGAAAAAAATGATTGACCCTCATGTAAGCCGGGGGTAGGAAATGCTGGCCGTGTGATTCCCTCATGTGTGTCCCAGTATAGCTAGTATAGTGTCCATTATGGGTAGGTAGTGCCCTGTATAGCTAGTAAAGTGCCCAGTATAGCTAGTATAGTGCTCAGTATAGCTAGTATAGTGCCCAGTATAGTTAGTATAGTGCCCTAGTATAGTGCTCAGTATAGGTAGGTAGTGCTCAGTATAGCTAGGTAGTGCTCAGTATAGCTAGTATAGTGCTCAGTATAGCTAGTAAAGTGCCACAGTATAGCTAGTAAAGTGCCCCAGTATAGCTAGTATAGTGCCCCCAGTATAGCTAGCATAGTGCTCAGTATAGCTAGCATAGTGTTCAGTATAGCTAGTATAGTGTTCAGTATAGCTAGTATAGTGTTCAGTATAGCCAGTATAGTGTTCAGTATAGCTAGTATAGGGCCCAGTATAGCTAGAATAGTGCCCCAGTATAGCTATTATAATGCCCCGGTATAGCTAGTATAGTGCCCCAATGTAAGTAGATAGTGCCCAGTATAGCTAGTATAGTGCTCAGTATAGGTAGATAGTGTCCCGACCCCCGCCCGCCCGCCGCCGCCGCCGCTGCTGCTGCTATTATTAGCTTACCCGGCGGCTTCCCATATCCCTCCCTCCGTCTCCTGCACTGGCTTGTAAATAGTTCGCAGCAGCTCGCCCCACGGCGGCTGCTGTGTGATGACGGAGGAAGCTGTAGGCAGAGCGGCTTCCTGTACGGGCGATGTGTATCGCCGTTGCTATGGGAACCGCTCTGCCTACAGCTTCCTCCGTCATCACACAGCAGCCGCCGTGGGGCGAGCTGCTGCGAACTATTTACAAGCCAGTGCAGGAGACGGAGGCAGGGATATGGGAAGCCGCCGGGTAAGCTAATAGCAGCGGCGGCGGCGGCGGCGGAGGGGGGGGTATAAGGAGCAAACATGACTCGCAAGCAAGCCGACCCCCCAACTTTTGGCCCACTTTTGGGGGGTCAAAAATTCGGCTTGCTTGCGAGTATATACGGTATGTGTTTTTTATTTCTAGGTTAGCATGGGTGTCGCTTGTTCTTTAACCACCTCAACTTATGTAGAAAAACAAAAAGATAATTTTAGTGGGTAAGATTGAATGGTAACAGTAAAAAAGGGCGCAGGTGGCTAGTGGACAAATCGGGCGCCGCCATTCACTCCCATAATAATTATCGTTTACTGGGCGCCGAACAGGAAAAAGGGCACCCGAGAATAATAACGTTTACCAACAGCGCCCGAAGATTTTTCATGTTTTATAACTGCTTGTGATGATTTACGTTTCCTATTTCAATAAAACATTATTTTAAAAGTTATCCCTTAGTGTTTGTAAAACATTATTATTCACGAAACAAAGCGATCAGTACGTAACGTAAATTGTACTATATTTTATCCCTTACTGTTTTTAAAACATTATTCTACACACAATACAGTGATCTCTAAGGAGGGTTTTAGGTTTAGGCACCATCAGGGGGGTCTTAGGTTTAGGCACCAACAGGGGGGTTTTAGGTTTAGGCACCAACAGGGGGGTCTTAGGTTTATGCACCAACAGGGGGGTCTTAGGTTTAGGCACCAACAGGGGGGTCTTAGGTTTAGGCACCACCAGGGGGGTCTTAGGTTTAGGCACCAATACGGGGGTCTAGGGGTTAGAGGTAGGTACAGGGAGGGTTACTTAGTAATTTTTTTTTAAACGTTATTATACGTATCACTATTTAAACGGAAGATTAAAGTTTTTACAATTGACGATTTCATGCACATTATTTAATGATTTATAACTTTATAAAACATTAATTTTAAACGAAATACAGTACAATTCATTTTTAAACGTTATCCATGCTTATCGTTTAAAACCCCGTGCCCTTTTTTCCCAGCGCCCCTTTTTAACGTACGCAGATTGCTTAGCTAGAGGCAGAAATATAACTGGGAATATTTACAGTAATATAAAAGTGATTTCTTTTCAAAAAAAGTCCCTCGTTATTGTAACCTGTTAATAATAATAATAACCATATAAAATAATGTGTTATTATTCCCGGAGAATGTTTGTAGTTAAAGAGGAAACCATGAGACTGTAATATTAATTGTATTGAACTATGCAGCATGTTGGAAACCAAAGAACAAAAAGGAATCAAACTTTTAAAATGTGTAGACATAGGGTACCCAGTCAAATGATGGCAAAGTAGGAGTCACACACCATTCCTGAGGAGTTGAACAAAAGTAGTACAGGGGGTTGCAAAAGTTTTCGGCCCCCTTGAAGTTCTCCACATTTTGTCACATTACTGCCACAAACATGCATCAATTTCATTGGAATTCCACGTGAAAGACCAATACAAGGTGGTGTACATGTGAGAAGTGGATCGAAAATCATACATCATTCCAAACAATTTTTACCAATAAATAACTGCAAAGTGGGGTGTGCGTAATTATTTGGTCCCCTGAGTGTGAGGAAACGCGGAAAAGCCGCCGCGTGTGCCAAGAGCTAGGCGGCTGACTCCGCGTCCTACGCAGCGGTTTGCACGCGTCTGGTGGTGTGGTGGAACGCGGAAAAGCCGCCGCATGTCCTGACAGCAAAACGGCTGATTGCATGCAGCAGCATGTGCTTGGTGTGACTGGTTCTGTTAGTGCACCTAGGCAGATGGAGAGCTATGCTCGCGCGGGCCTGAATTCAGGACCTTTATACCTGCAGAGGAAGTGTCAGCTGATCAGGAAGGTCAGCTGATTCCTGCAGGACTCATGATTGGCTGAATGGTTCGGGCGGGGCAGCAGAGTCCAGCAACTATATATTCTGCTGCTTATTCAGTTGCTGGTTGTCTGGCGTTGCGATCACATACGTGGGAGCACCCAGATCCGTAGTCAGATCCGCAAGTGTGCCGGGACCAGCTGGAGCTGTAATCCTACACTTAGCTAGTTTCTGTTGATAGCTTAAAGTACTAGTTTGATTGTGATTATCTGTTTTGACCTTTTGCCTGCCTGACTATCCTCATGAACTCTGATCTTGTACCTCGATATTTCTGATACTCTGTTGCTGAACCCCGGCTCGTCCTTAGACTCTGCTTCTGCCTACTGATCTTGTACCTCGATATTTCTGATACCCTGTTGCCGAACCCTGCCTGTACCTGACTCCGCCTTTGCCTCTTGATATTGTACTTTAGCTGTCCGTGTGTGTACAACCTGGCTTGTCCGACCTCGAGAACCGACCTCACTGTTGGAGACGGTTCCCCGTTCTATCAGTGACACTTCCTCCAGAGTGTTACTTTTAGACAATCCTTCCTACTCGCAGCCTGACTCCTCCCATCTTGGAGAGTCCAGGTATTCGGAAGGAATCCGTGCAGTATACCTTACTGCGCTGAGGCTTAGTCCTCAAAGTGTTACTGTTACACCAAACACTACACTCTACTCAGGTGAACAGAGGTTAGCTGGTATATCGGATTATCGGTGATACTGCAGATCACTTATAATCTGGTATACATCTGTATTCCCAGTGATACTGCAGATCACCGGTAATCAGATCCTCTCTGTGCTTCACCGATCGTTACAGAACGCCAGACCAAAAAACAGATGGACGCACGCGCTGACCCTCTGACTGTGCTTGCCACTTCGGTGGATAGCATCCATCAAGCACTGGGCCAGCACAAAGCCTTAATTGATGCCCTATCAGGCTCTGTGCGAACCCTTCAGACGTCAGTCGGTGCGATCCCCTCCTAGTGATGACATACGTATGCCCGTACCTGATAAATTTTCCGGCCACAAGTCTGACTTTCGGAATTTTAAGAGTAGAGTGTTATCATATTTTGAGCTGAGACCCCGATCCTCGGGAACTGAGACCCAACGGGTCATATTTATTAAGACTTTACTAACTGGTGACTCCCAGACCTGGGTGTACAATTTGCCGGCAAGTGACTTAGCCCTTACCTCGGTAGAGGAATTCTTTAAAGCCATGGCAGTGATTTACGATGACCCTGACCTTGCTGCGACCTCTGAGCGGAAGCTTAAGCTTTTGCGGCAAGGCAGGGGTCTAGTTGAAGATTACGCGGCCGAATTTCGTAGGTGGTCAGTTACGGCCAGGTTTGACACCTATGCCCTGTTAGACTACTTCCTGTCTGGGTTGTCGGATGAGGTCTCCGACCTAATGTTAAGCCAACCCAAGCCCAAGACAGTCGATGAGGCCATCTCGTCGGCCATTCGAATCGACCGTAGGCTACGCCATCAGAGACAAACTAGGGGCAGTCATCGTGTCAGGGTGACTTCCTACGCAGCACCTCCTGCTGCACCCCTAGTAACTCCATCTCCTGCTGTCTCATCGTCTCCGGTCTTGCCGCCACCTGAACCGATGCAGATCGGTCGGTCTAAGTTGACCCAAGTGGAGAGAAGACGGAGAATGTCTGAGCAATTATGTCTATACTGTGGTGAAGGGGGGCATAGGGTACGAGACTGTCCCATTAAACCGGATAAAAATAAGCCGGGAAACGCTACCGCCTAGGAGTTGTAAGGGGTGACACCCTGGGCGCCCAACTCACACCCCTAAAAGAAAGACGTTCTCCTTCCTTGTACGATTACGTGGGGGGACAAATCTGAAGCCACAGAGGCCTTTCTTGATTCAGGCTCCGCGGCTAACTTTATGAGATCAGAGTTCGCAGAAAAGTTGGGCATTCCGCTCACCCCAGTAAGACCACCTATCCAGGTTACTGCTGTGGACGATTCCCCGCTGCAAAGGGACCGTCCGCTGACTCAGACACCAGAGGTGGAAGTCACTATTGGGGTTCTGCATAACGAAAGTCTAAGTTTCTTTGTATTACACATGACCACCTCCACAATTGTTTTGGGTATGCCCTGGCTGCAGCTCCATTCACCACAGATTAATTGGGCTGCTGGACAATTAACTAGTTGGTCAGACTTCTGTTCCCAACAGTGTCTAGGGAAGGTGACTTTAGGTCAGACCAAGTTTCATGTGGAGGGTGTTCTCGAGCAATACTCCGAGTTCTCGGATGTATTCTGTCCCAAGGCTGCTGACAAGTTACCTCCTCATCGCCCTTTCGATTGCCCCATCGATCTCCGTGCCTGCTGTATGCCCCCTAGGGGTCACCTGTATAATTTGTCTGGACCAGAGAAAATAGCGATGCAGGAGTACATTCGTGACAATTTAGCCAAAGGGTTCATTCGCCCCTCCCGGTCGCCTGCAGGGGCCGGTTTCTTTTTTGTTAAGAAGAAAGACGGAGGGCTTCAACCTTGCATCGACTACCGTGGCCTGAATAAAATCACGGTGAAGAATCGATATCCGTTACCATTGATAGACGATTTATTTACGCAGGTCATGAACGCCAAGATCTTTTCAAAATTAGATCTGAGGGGTGCATACAACCTGATCCTCATTAGAAAGGGCGATGAATGGAAGACGGCCTTCAACACTCCCGACGGGCATTACGAGTACTTAGTGATGCCCTTCGGGTTGTGCAATGCCCCAGCCGTCTTCCAAGAATTAATCAACGAGGTATTCAGGGAGGTGTTGGGTAGATTTGTGCTAGTATACCTTGACGATATACTGATCTATTCCAACAATCTCTCCGAGCACAGGGTCCACGTTAAATTCGTGTAGGACAAATTGAGGCAAAATATGCTGTATACCAAGGTGGAGAAATGTATTTTCGAGGTGACCACTGTCACATTTCTAGGGTATGTGATTTCCACCTCAGGCTTGTCAATGGATCCTGCCAAGGTCACAGCTGTCCTGGAATGGCCACAGCCAGTGGGGTTGAAGCCCCTGCAGAGATTTTTAGGTTTTGCGAACTACTATAGGAGGTTCATAAAGGGGTACTCCACGATAATTGCCCCTCTCACCAGTCTCACAAAAAAGGGGGCAGATACCACCCACTGGTCTCCTGAGGCTGTGGAAGCCTTTTCGCACTTGAAAAAACTGTTTTGCTCAGCGCCTATTTTAAGACATGTAGACACGTCCTTTCCCTTTATTGTGGAGGTTGACGCTTCGGAGGTTGGGGTTTGGGCGGTGCTGTCTCAGCGGTCAGGGTTACAAGGCAGATTGCATCCATGCACTTATTTTTCCCGTAGGTTTTCTCCGGCAGAGAAAAACTACGACATAGGCAACCGGGAACTTCTGGCCATTAAATTGGCATTTGAAGAATGGCGCCACTGGTTGGAGGGGGCAGAGCACACGATAACGGTTTATACTGATCACAAAAATTTGGAATACATCGAGGGGGCTAAGAGACTAAGTCCCCGACAGGTCCGTTGGTCTTTATTTTTTACGAGATTCAGATTTATTATCACGTACACTCCAGGCAGCAAACACATCAAGGCAGATGCCCTGTCCAGATGTTTCGAATTAGAGACAGCACAGCCCCCCGCTCCTGAGTCCATCATCCCGCAAAAGCTGGTATTAGCAGCCACAGAGACCTGGGAGGATTGGACAAAAGCTTTGGGTCCCTTTCAGCAGGATGTCCCTGAGGGAAAACCAGAGGGGGTTTTGTTTATCCCACTACCTTTTCGTCTAGAGGTCTTACAAATGTTTCACGCCCATAAGAATGCTGGTCACCCTGGTGCTGCCAGAACGCAGGATCTGATCGCCAGGTGTGCTTGGTGGCCTTCTATGGCAACAGACTGCAAGGAGTATGTCAGGGAGTGTGCGGTATGTGCCAAGAGTAAACCCTCCCGGCAGGCACCTGTCGGTACCTTGCAGCCTTTGCCCGCCCCGAGTGAACCATGGACCCACTTGTCCATGGATTTTGTGGGTGAACTCCCCAGGTCTGAAGGCATGTCGGTCATTTGGGTGGTAGTCGACCGCTTCAGCAAAATGGCCCATTTCGTGCCCTTGAAAGGACTCCCCTCGGCCCAGGAATTGGCCGACCTATTTATCGTCCACATTTTCCGGCTGCACGGCATTCCGGAAAACATTGTGTCCAATCGGGGAGTCCAATTCATCTCTAAATTCTGGAGGGCATTTTGCCACCAAATGGGCATGAAGCTGTCTTTCTCGTCAGGCTACCACCCACAGACCAATGGGCAGACCGAACGAATTAATCAGTCTTTAGAACAGTTCTTAAGATGTTACGTTGCGGAGACACAGAATGATTGGGTAAAGTTTCTGGCTTTTGCAGAATTCGCACAGAATAATTTGAAGAGTTCTTCTTCTGGTTTTTCTCCGTTCCAGATTGTGACAGGGAGGTCGCCCAAGTTCTCTCCGCTGCCAGTTGCCTCTTCTCCATTTCCCGCACTGGAGGATTGGCAGAAGTCACTCAGGGGCAATTGGGGAATTGTTAGAGAGAATTTGCAGAAAGCATTCCAAAGTCAAAAGGGTCAAGCGGACAAGAGACGTTCCATGGAATGGAAGTTTCAGCCAGGGGATTTAGTCTGGGTGTCCACACGTCACTTGACCCTGAAGCAGCCATCTGCCAAACTGGGCCCCAGGTTTGTGGGTCCATTTTCTGTGACCAAGAAGATCAACAACGTCACTTATGCCATTGATCTTCCTGCCGCCATGCGGGGCGTAAGGTCGTTTCACGTGTCCCTACTCAAACCTGTGGTTCATGTGGGTCCTACTCCTCCTCCTCCTGTGATGGTGGAGGACCAACCCGAGTATGAGGTAGAGAAAATCTTAGATTCGCGCATTGTACAGAACTCAGTACAATATCTGGTGCATTGGAAAGGGTATGGCATTGAGGAGAGACAATGGGTACCTGGGAACCGCATGCATGCGGACGAATTAAGGAAAGAGTTTCACGCTTTATATCCCGAGAAACTTGGTAGGAGTTGTCCGGAGTCCACTCCTCGGGGGGGGGGGGGAGGGGGCGGGGGGGTATACTGTGAGGAAACGCAGAAAAGCCGCCGCGTGTGCCAAGAGCTAGGCGGCTGACTCAATACTTTGTAGAACCACCCTTTGCTGCAATTACAGCTACCAGTCTTTTAGGGTATGTCTCTACCAGCTTTGCACATCTAGAGACTGAAATCCTTGCCCATTCTTCTTTGCAAAACAGCTCCAGCTCAGTCAGATTAGATGGACAACGTTTGTGAACAGCAGTTTTCAGATCTTGCCACAGATTCTCGATTGGATTTACCGTATATACTCGCAAGCAAGCCGACCCGCATGTAAGCCGACCCCCCCACTTTTACCCCAAAAAACAGGAAAAAATGATTGACCCTCATGTAAGCCGGGGGTAGGAAACGCTGGCCGCGTGATCCCCCCAGTATGTCCCAGTATAGCTAGTATAGTGCCCAGTATAGGTAGGTAGTGCTCAGTATAGCTAGTAAAATGCCCCAGTATAGCTAGTATAGTGCTCAGTATAGCTAGTATAGTGCTCAGTATAGCTAGTATAGTGCTCAGCATAGCTAGTATAGTGCTCATTATAGCTAGTATAGTGCTCAGTATAGCTAGTATAGTGCTCATTATAGCTAGTATAGTGCTCAGTATAGCTAGTATAGTGCTCAGTATAGCTAGTATAGTGCTCAGTATAGCCAGTATAGTGCCCAGTATAGCCAGTATAGTGCTTAGTATAGCTAGTATAGTGCTCAGTATAGCTAGTATAGTGCTCAGTATAGCTAGTGAAGTGCCCCAGTTTAGCTAGTATAGTGCTCAGTATAGCTAGTATAGTGCCCCATTATAGCTAGTATAGTGCCCCATTATAGCTAGTATAGTGCCCCATTATAGCTTGTATAGTGCCCCAGTATAGCTTGTATAGTGCCCAATATAGCTAGCATAGTGCCCCATATAGCTAGCATAGTGCCCCAGTATGGGTGGGTAGGTGGGTGGGTAGGTGCTGTCCCTCCCCGCTCCCCCGCGACCGCCGCTGCTATTACCTTAGGCGGCGCCACTTCCTCTATCCCCGTCCTCCTCCGGTAACTTATTCACAGCAGCGCGCCTCTCGCTGCTGTGATGACGAGGAAACCATAGAGAGCGGCTTCCTGTAGCGGCGATGCCGTTACTATGGGAACCGCTCTCTATGGTTTCCTGTGTCATCACAGCAGCGAGAGGCGCGCTGCTGTGAATGAGTTACCGGAGGAGGACGGGGATAGAGGAAGCGGCGCACCCTAAGGTAATAGCAGCGGCGGCCGCGGGGGGAGCAGGGAGGGACAGCACCTATCCACCCACCCATGACTCGCAAGCAAGCCAACCCCCCAACTTTTGGCCCACTTTTGGGGGGTCAAAAATTCGGCTTGCTTGCGAGTATATACGGTAAATCTGGACTTTGACTGGGCCATTCTAACACATGTGTGATATGTTTTGTTTTAAACCATTCCATTGTTGCCCTGGCTTTTTGTTTAGGGTCATTGTCCTGCTGGAAGGTGAACCTCCGCCCCTGTCTCAAGTCTTTTGTAGTCTCCAAGAGGTTTTCTTCCAAGTTTTCCCTGTATTTGGCTCCATCCATCTTCCCATCAACTCTGACCAGCTTCCCTGTCCCTGCTGAAGAGATGCACCCCCCGAGCATGATGCTGCCACCACCATATTTGACAGTGGGGATGGTGTGTTCAGAGTGATGTGCAGTGTTTGTTTTCCGCCACACATAGCATTTTGAATTTTGGCCAAAAAGTTCCATTTTGGTCTCACCTTCTTCCACATGGTTGCTGTGTCCCCCACATGGCTTGTGGCAAACTGCAAACGGGACTTCTTATGCTTTCTGTTAACAATGCCTTTCTTCTTGCCACTCTTCCATAAAGGCCAACTTTGTACAGTGCATGACTAATAGTTGTCCTATGGACAGAGTCTCCCACCTGAGCTGTAGATCTCTGCAGCTCGTCCAGAGTCACCATGGGCTTCTTGACTGCATTTCTGATCAGCGCTCTCCTTGCTTGGCCTGTGAGTTTAGGTGGATGGCCTTGTCTTGGTAGGTTTACAGTTGTGCCATACTCCTTCCATTTCTGAATAATCGCTTAAACAGTGCTCTGTGGGATGTTCAAGGCTTTGGAAATCTTTTTGTAGCCTAAGCCTGCTTTAAATTTCTCAATAACTTTATCCCTGACCTTTCTTGTGTGTTCTTTGGACTTCACGGTGTTGTCGCTTCCAATATTCTCTTAGACAACCTCTGAGGCCCTCACAGAGCAGCTGTATTTGTACTGACTTTAGATTACACACAGGTGCACTCTATTTAGTCATTAGCACTCATCAGGCAATGTCTATAGGCAACTGACTGCACTCAGATCAAAGGGGGCTGAATAATTATGCACACACCACTTTGCAGTTATTTATTTGTAAAAAATGTTTGGAATCATGTATGATTTTTGTTCCACTTCTCATGTGTGTACACCATTTTGTGTTGGTCTTTCATGTGGAATTCCAATAAATTTGATTCATGTTTGCGGCAGTAATATGACAAAATGTGGAAAACTTCAAGGGGGCTGAATACTTTTGCAACTCACTGTATATAGAACAATCCAGGGGGTCCACACACTCAAAAGTAGTATAAAGCCTTGCTTATTCATATATCGTGACAACAGTTAATTCACAAAGCCAACGACCATTTCGGGGCCTCAGCGGGTCCCCTTTGTCAAGGTAATAGAACAGAATGGTTCTGTTACCGTGACAAAGAGAGCCAGCCTTGGCCCTGAAATGATCATTGGTTTTGTGAATGAACTGTTGTCACGATATGGGAATAAACAAGGCTTTATTCTACGTTTGAGTGCTCGGACCCCCTGATTGTTCCTCAGTCAGATTATGGGTATATGGGAATATACTACTTCACATAGGCAGAACGGTAAAGCAAGCCCCTTGTCTTCCTTTGATGCAGAATCAAATGAGAAAATGTTTCACTGACTAACTGTAAAGGTGCCTATACAGTACATTACTCGATGTATGGGCAGATCGACCATGAGATAGAGCTCTCTCTGATTGAATATGATCAGCGTGGGATCTGTTTCCTGCCCATACATCGATCAGCATGAAATCTATCAGAAATCAGCCTTCCGCCACCTGCCTGGCCACCCCCAAAAATGTATGTATCCCCCTTGTACCAATAAAGGCTCACCTCTCTGCAGACGTGACTTCTGGGTCCGCCGTCACCGCAGGTGCCTGTACCACATGGGACTGGTGCTTGTGTGATGTCACGTGGTACCGTGGCGCTCTCAGTGATGGCGGATCCTGCTGGTGCAGCCAATATTTTACCAGCTTTCCCGATCTATCCTTGCAACCTATTTCAGCCGCGAAATCAATTGAAAAATCAATTGGGCGGCCATGTTGTGACATCGATTTTCTGCTGATCTATATCTAACCTTGGAGGTGTTTGAAAATGATGTACATATGATAAAGCTGTACCAAGTAATCACACAGACAAATAGCACTGAGTCCAAGCACCATAGCAGCCACATGCTCTGTATTAACTGTATTGACATCCTACAGCTCAGCCACCTCCATTAACATCTGAGACATCAAAGAGATGCCTAAATACAAATACTTTACTGTGACAAGAAAGTTCTGAAGTATAATGACGACAGCAGCATTGACCTTAGGCAACATATAAAAATATATAGCAGATCCACAAGCCTCGGTAGGCATGCAAACTTGGCATCCTGGTAGATTTAACAAAACATATTTATATAGAAATGTAAAATAGCATACAAGCAGGAAGAATCTGCAAGCCAGAGAAAATGTCCTTCATTTGATAAATGGTAACCAAATATACATAATGCAGAATTATATACCATCTTTCATCGAGTCCATATAAATGAACTATACAGTTTAATACTCAACTGAATATGTTTCACAAAACACATAGAAGATACACTAACATAATAAATTACATAATAAGAACTGCATGGTAGAAAAAGCTGATAGAGCAATATTTGCAACATCGAGTCCAAACGTTCATAGAAAAGCTTGTTGGTCGTTAGAAGTGAAATAAACCACTTGGAAAGTACATTTATGTTTTTCACCGATACCAGACGTAGCTTGTGGAGAGTCTTCAGTCTATAAGCTGGAATCTGTGTTATTATCAAGCTAGTGGTTGGACATACTAAATGACTGACGTTTCGGTCTGCATGATGGATGGGGCTCTTGAGTTTCGTTGAAATTGGGGTACGCTTTCCGAGCCGTTCCTTGAAATCGATAGGCTGTGCAAACGGTAGTCTCGACTTAAAAACTGGTTCCAATAAAAACTTCCCCATTTTCTCTTTAGCTCTGCTTGCACCTGGAAGATGAACATTAAACTCATTTTATTAAAAAACAAATATCAGAGAAAAAAATCATATGCAGGATTATAAACAGTGTGCAGGAAAACATTACATGGAAGTAAATGGTACACAATGGGGACTTTTGGAAAACATAATGTAATCTGATGAATAGAGATTGGATTTTTCTTTTCTTACTGTTTAACTATTAGGTGGCAAACAATTTGAAATTCTCACTTTGGTAATATCAAAATATAGTAAGCATAATCTTCCACTATGGCCAACTGAAAATTCAATTGATGTTTAGGATAAAAAAGACATTCAATTTTCTATACAAATTGATCACTTTATTTTAATCAAAAGCTGGCAAATCAAGTTATATGGTATCTTATATGCTCTTAGAAAAAAAAACTTTTCTTTGATACAATTTCTTTTCGATATAACTTGAAGAATATACATGGCAAATTAACTAATAATCATGTCTAATTTTCATTTTTACATATATTAAAATAGCACTAAACATAAATGAATAGAATACATAATATCCAAGGGCAATGGATATATAAAAAAGAAGTGACAAAGCATGATTAGATAAACATGTGTATGTATAGTCTGAGTCCTACCTAAAACTTACCTCTGATCTTTTTTTTTTTAATTTTTAGGCCTCGTTCACATTACAAACGTGGATGGGCACGCACGCGGAACGCAATGCGTACGAACGCACGCCATCCGCGTTTGTATGTGTTGCGTGGCTGATCCCATCACTGAAAAATGAATGGGACAGCCACGCGTTTTGGCAAAAAATGCATGCAGCATAGTGTTGGGCGAACACCTAGATGTTCGGGTTTGCGAACGTTCGCCGAACATCGCCGCGATGTTCGCGCCGAACTCCGAACATAATGGAAGTCAATGGGGACCCGAACTTTCGTGCTTTGTAAAGCTTCCTTACATGCTACATACCCCAAATTTGCAGGGTATGTGCACCTTGGGAGTGGGTACAAGAGGAAAAAAAATATTTGAAAAAGAGCCTATAGTTTTTGAGAAAATTGATTGTAAAGTTTCAAAGGAAAAACTGTCTTTTAAATGCGGAAAATGTCATGTTTCTTTGCACAGGTAACATGCTTTTTGTCGCCATGCAGTCATAAATGTAATACAGAGAAGAGGTTCCAGGAAAAGGGACCGGTAACCGTAACGCTAACCCAGCAGCCGCACATGTGATGGAACAGGAGGAGGGCAGCGCAGGAGGAGAAGGCCACGCTTTGAGACACAACCCAGGCCTTGCATGAGGACAAGAAGCGTGCGGATAGCAATGCTTTTTGCCGCCATGCAGTCATAAATGTAATAAAGATGAGAGGTTCAATAAACAGGGACTGGAAACGCTAACCCAGCAGCAGCAGCAGCACACGTGATGGAACAGGAGGAGGCGCAGGAGGAGAATGCCACGCTTTTTGAGACACAGCATCCCAGGCCTTGCATGAGGACAAATAGCGTGCGGATATAGCAATGCTTTTTGCCGCCATGCAGTCATAAATGTAATAAAGATGAGAGGTTCAATAAACAGGGACCGGAAACGCTAACCCAGCAGCAGCAGCAGCAGCACACGTGAGGGAACAGGAGGAGCCGCAGGAGGAGAAGGCCACGCTTTTTGAGACACAACATCCCAGGCCTTGCATGAGGACAAATAGCGTGCGGATATAGCAATGCTTTTTGCCGCCATGCTGTCATAAATGTAATAAAGATGAGAGGTTCAATAAACAGGGACCGGAAACGCTAACCCAGCAGCAGCAGCAGCAGCAGCAGCACACGTGATGGAACAGGAGGAGGCGCAGGAGGAGAATGCCACGCTTTTTGAGACACAGCATCCCAGGCCTTTCATGAGGACAAATAGCGTGCGGATATAGCAATGCTTTTTGCCGCCATGCAGTCATAAATGTAATAAAGATGAGAGGTTCAATAAACAGGGACCGGAAACGCGAACCCAGCAGCAGCAGCACACGTGAGGGAACAGGAGGAGCCGCAGGAGGAGAAGGCCACGCTTTTTGAGACACAACATCCCAGGCCTTGCATGAGGACAAATAGCGTGCGGATATAGCAATGCTTTTTGCCACCATGCAGTCATAAATGTAATAAAGATGAGAGGTTCAATAAACAGGGACCGGAAACGCTAACCCAGCAGCAGCAGCAGCAGCACACGTGATGGAACAGGAGAAGGCGCAGGAGGAGAATGCCACGCTTTTTGAGACACAGCATCCCAGGCCTTGCATGAGGACAAATAGCGTGCGGATATAGCAATGCTTTTTGCCGCCATGCAGTCATAAATGTAATAAAGATGAGAGGTTCAATAAACAGGGACCGGAAACGCTAACCCAGCAGCAGCAGCAGCACACGTGAGGGAACGGGAGGAGCCGCAGGAGGAGAAGGCCACGCTTTTTGAGACACAACATCCCAGGCCTTGCATGAGGACAAATAGCGTGCGGATATAGCAATGCTTTTTGCCGCCATGCAGTCATAAATGTAATAAAGATGAGAGGTTCAATAAACAGGGACCGGAAACGCTAACCCATCACAGATGGTCATTGTTCATGTTACTTGGTTAGGGTCCAGGAGTGTTGCGTAGTCGTTTCCAATCCAGGATTGATTCATTTTAATTTGAGTCAGGCGGTCTGCATTTTCTGTGGAGAGGCGGATACGCCGATCTGTGACGATGCCTCCGGCAGCACTGAAACAGCGTTCCGACATAACGCTGGCTGCCGGGCAAGCCAGCACCTCTATTGCGTACATTGCCAGTTCGTGCCAGGTGTCTAGCTTCGATACCCAATAGTTGAAGGGTGCAGATGGATTGTTCAACACAGCTACGCCATCTGACATGTAGTCCTTGACCATCTTTTCCAGGCGATCGGTGTTGGAGGTGGATCTGCACGCTTGCTGTTCTGTGGGCTGCTGCTGCATGGGTGTCATAAAATTTTCCCACTCCAAGGACACTGCCGATACCATTCCCTTTTGGGCACTAGCTGCGGCTTGTGTTGTTTGCTGCCCTCCTGGTCGTCCTGGGTTTGCGGAAGTCAGTCTGTCGGCGTACAACTGGCTAGAGGAGGGGGAGGATGTCAATCTCCTCTCTAAAGTCTCCACAAGGGCCTGCTGGTATTCTTCCATTTTGACCTGTCTGACTCTTTCTTCAAGCAGTTTTGGAACATTGTGTTTGTACCGTGAATCCAGAAGGGTATAAACCCAGTAATTGGTGTTGTCCAGAATGCGCACAATGCGTGGGTCACGTTCAATGCAGTCTAGCATGAATTGAGCCATGTGTGCCAGAGTCCTGCCAGAATCCTCATCATCCTCTTGTGAGCGTTGTGATAGTTGTTGTGATGCATCATAGTCGTCACCTTCTTCCTGGTCTGCTTCTGCTGACCATTCGCGCTGAACTGTGGAAGTCCAACGTGCATCGCTCTGGCCCTCGTCAGTGGTGGCAGGAAATTCCTGCTCCAACTCCAGCTGTTCCTCCTCCTCTTCTTCGTCATAGCTGCTGGGGCCAGCGTTTCCTGATGCGGATGGCCTGATGTTGGTACCATCACGCTGATCGTTTTCTCCTTCAGATTCCCCCAGTTGCATCATGACAGCTGTTTCCTTGATTTTCAACATTGACCTCTTCAGTAAACACAGCAGTGGTATGGTAATGCTGACTGAAGAGTTGTCACTGCTCACAAGCAATGTGGATTGCTCAAAATTTTGGAGGACTTGGCAGAGGTCCAACGGATCCACAGAAGCTTGGCAGCTGTCCGGATGCGCCTCGGTACTGCGCCGTCATGTACTGGACCACTGCACTCTTCTGCTCGCAAAAGCGGGCTAGCATGTGCAGCGTAGAATTCCAGCGCATAGGGACATCACACAGCAAGCGATGGTGGGGGAGATTGAAGCGCTCCTGCATCTTGGCGAGTGCCCCCGAAGCAGTACTGGAATTTCTGCAATGTTTGGCCACTCGTCGCACCTTCAACAGAAGATCGGCCACGCCTGGGTATGTCCTCAGGAACCGCTGAACTACTAGGTTCATCACGTGCGCCAGGCAAGGGATGTGTGTCAGCTTAGCCAACCTTAAAGCGCGAATGAGATTACTCCCATTATCACACACAACCATGCCCGGTTTCAGGTCCAGCGGTGCCAGCCACAAATCCGTCTGTTCCTTTATTCCCCTCCAAATTTCCTCCCCTGTGTGCTGCTTATCCCCAAGGCAAATCAGCTTCAGCAACGCTTGCTGACGCATGCCAACAGCTGTGCTGCACTGCTTCCACGATCCTACTGCTGCTGGGTTAGCGTTTCCGGATGAGGTACAGCTTTGAGATGCGTTGAAGGAGAAGGAGTCAGAGAGGTAGGTGCTGCTGTTGTTATCCAGTGGGAGGGACGGCGGTGCAGCTGTTTGCGGCGTGGGCAACACCCGCGCCGTAGCAGGTGAGGAATCGCTGCCGGGCTCCACAAGGTTCACCCAGTGCGCGGTAAGGGAGATGTATCGACCCTGGCCGAACGCACTCGTCCAGGTGTCAGTGGTGAGGTGAACCTTGCAGGCAACGGCATTCTTCAAGCTTCGGGTTATTTTGCTGACCACGTGCTCATGCAACTCAGGCACTGCAGAGCGCGCAAAGTGGTAGCGGCTGGGAACCACGTAACGTGGGATGGCCACTGACATCATGCCCTTGAAGCTGTTTGTCTCCACCACTCGATATGGCAGCATTTCGCAGGCCAGAAGCTTGGCTATGCTGGCTGTTACTGCCACGGCCCGGGGGTCATTTGCTGGCAATTTCCTCTTGCGATCAAACATCTCCGAGACAGACAACTGAATCGTAGGCCTGCACACTGAAGGGCTGTTGGTTGTTGTGTTTGATGAACACTGGGAGACCTCAAGAGCACTACTCCGGAAAGTGACAGTGTCAGCGTCTGATGTTTGTGAATGTTGTGAACCACGCAATGGCTGGGCTACTGCTGCTGCTGAGGCGGGTCTGGTGGTGAGTCTGGTGACCCCAAGGGAGGCAGTGTTGCTGGTACCCTGTCCTGCCGCGTTTGCCCACAGAGTGGGATGTTTGGATAGCATGTGGCGGCTCATGCTGGTGGTGGAGAGGTTGTTAATACTTTTCCCCCTGCTCAGGCGGATCTTGCACACCTTGCAAATTGCCATAGTACCATCCTCAGTGCAGTCTTCAAAGAAAGCCCAGATATTGGAGCACCTGCCTTGCTGGCGATTTCTGTTTGCGCCTCTTTAGCCTCTCACTTGAACTTCCACGCTTGTGGTGCCTGAAATTGCGCGCCGCCTACCTTGTGGCACAAGGCGAACTCGTGCAGCAGTGGGTTCTTCAACAGACTCATCTGTGCTGCTGCTACGACGGCGATGTTCTCGTTCACAAACAAAATCTGGGTCTCTGTCCACATTGTCCATACCCTCCTCTTTCATCTCCTGAAACTCGTCATATGTCATTGTGGGGGGCCGCCGCCGTGGAGTAGAGCTCCCCAGAACAACCTCTGCGCAGCTCACTCCAACGTCGTCTTCCAGATCTTGTCGGCCGACCTCCTGCAATTGCAACCCCTCCTGCCCAACTTGCTCTGGGATTTGGGTTTCCGAGTCCTCCTCGGACTCACCTTGTATTTCAGTGCGCGGTGCATTTCGCATAGTTAATGGTTGTGAATCCGGGCACAACATTTCTGGCTGTTCCTCCATTGACCTTTGAAAGGTGGAAGTTTGTTGGGCTGGGAATAGCTCCTGCGAATACCCCATTGTGTCCTGAGGTAATTCATCGGACTGGTTATCTGGCAGTTGTGTGCGTGGTGTCGCTGCCGGTTGTGTCAGCTTTGTGCCCACTGGCTCCTTGTAACTGGCTGAGGACTCGGACCTCGTGCGTGATGTGCTGGTGCTGCTAAACCCACTGCTGGACGCTTGAGAGGTCATCCAAGTAATTATCTGGTCCTGTTCTTTTGGATTTGTGAGGGTTGTTGTCCTGGACAACATGGGCGGTATTGAGTGGGTTTTCTTGGGTGCTCCCCTGTGGCCTGTACGTGAACCGTCAGGGGAAACACCTCTTCCCTTGCCCCTCCCTCTTTCACCGGATTTCTTCCTCATTTCACTTATCCTTAAAGTACACGCTGACTGGCAGCAGTACAGTGGCAGTACAGAAATGCTATACAGTGGTGGGTGAGCGGTGTACCACTATTTCCAGCAGCGACACAGAGCACAATGCTATACAGTGGCGGGTGAGCGGTGTACTACTGTTCCCAGCAGACACAGAGTGGCAGTAAACAGAATGCTATATAGTGTGGCTGAGCGAGGTACACAGAGTGGCAGTAAACAGAATGCTATATAGTGTGGCTGAGCGAGCGGTGTACTACTATTCCCAGCAGACACAGAACAGTAAACAGAATGCTATATAGTGTGGCTGAGCGATGTACCACTATTCCCAGCAGCGACACAGAGCACAATGCTATACAGTGGCGGGTGTGCGGTGTACCACTATTCCCAGCAGCGACACAGAGCACAATGCTATACAGTGGCGGGTGAGCGGTGTACTACTGTTCCCAGCAGACACAGAGTGGCAGTAAACAGAATGCTATATAGTGTGGCTGAGCGAGGTACACAGAGTGGCAGTAAACAGAATGCTATATAGTGTGGCTGAGCGAGCGGTGTACTACTATTCCCAGCAGACACAGAACAGTAAACAGAATGCTATATAGTGTGGCTGAGCGAGGTACACAGAGTGGCAGTAAACAGAATGCTATATAGTGTGGCTGAGCGAGCGGTGTACTACTATTCCCAGCAGTGACACAATGACTGGGGGGGACCCTGGCTAGCGTGGCTGGAGCGCGAACTACCCTGCCTGCCTACCCAAAGCTAAACCCACAGACAAATGGCGGAGATATGACGTGGTTCGGGTATTTATTTACCCGAACCACGTGATAGTTCGGCCAATCAGAGCGCGTTCGGGTCCAAACCACGTGACCCGTTCGGCCAATCACAGCGCTAGCCGAACGTTCGGGGAACGTTCGGCCATGCGCTCTTAGTTCGGCCATGTGGCCGAATGGTTTGGCCGAACACCATCAGGTGTTCGGCCAAACTCGAACATCACCCGAACAGGGTGATGTTCTGCAGAACCCGAACAGTGGCGAACACTGTTCGCCCAACACTAGTGCAGCATGCGTTCCCGGACCGCACAGGTCCGGAACGCATGCAGTGTGAACATCAGACAGTGCACTCTATGCACTGTCTGATGTCGTGCGTGTCGGCCACCTGCACGCGTTTACAAAACGTGTCTGGAAACGCGTGCAGTGTGAACGGGGCCTTACTGCAAGGGTTAATAACTCAGAGCTATAAGTAACGGTCTCCCTGATAACTGATAAAAGATCATACAACTTCTGTATGGCTGTGACAACTTCTGTGTGGCTGTGACAACTTCTGTATGGCTGTGACAACCTCTGTGTGGCTGTGAGATAAAAAGCTGCACAGTTCATCATTACTCTGCATTAGACCTGAATAATTATAAGTATTTATCTCTTAAGTTTATTTTAATTCAGGTTCACTTTAAACTTCTGATTTAAACACAATAACATATAGTACTGTTTACACAACTGATCATACTTAAAAACAATTTAGTCATTGTGTTAAAAGCATTTTCGTGACTGAGTTTGACACTTCATTGCAGGATGTTATCTCTCGTTTAAGTCTCTTATAGCAATTTAAAGTTAACATGAAGTGAAACTTAATGTATGAGATAATTTATTCTATGTTTAGATTATACATAGAAAATTAGCAGCATGGAAATTAGTCTCCTATTTTAAATTTCTGGTTAGTGTCTTAATTTGTAAGATTGCATCAGACTGTCACAGTAGCTGTTTTGAATTACTCTGCCTTGTGAAGCTAAAAGACAAAGAGAAGTAATGATCCTTTGAACTTTCCTGCACTTACATCTCATTAGATGCTCACTGTTTCTCAGCTGCTTTAGCATCTATTTACTTTTCAGGAAAAAAAATTAACAAGCAGCCAACAAGCTTTTTTGCACAAATAACAACTAATTTTTGAACTTATGCTGTGTTGGAAAACAAAAAGGGGCTTCAGAGAATTTCTTACACGTACACACATACATATATATTGCCTAAAAGACAAAATACTTACTTCTGTATTCAAAAAGCAGTACAGAATTGCAACAACCAGCCCCTGTAAGAAAGTAAATAGATATGATTAAACATACGGTAGCTTCACAAACAAGGTGAGTCGATCAGTTGTGATATGCCTATTGGGACTGTCTTTATCCCAGTTTGAAAAACTTCCCCCTCACCTTCTTCATTAACTGTTATACAACCGCTCCACGCCAATTGGCATGAAGTCCTGGGGCGGAGTTTTGCAGGAGATCGTGTGCGCGCATCTACGCTTGACTGCCGGAGCTCCGCTCCGCCATCAGTCTCCTAGCAGCCATCACCGCTAGTAGACTTTTAGACGGCGAAACCAACGTCTATTTACAATGTACAGCGCTGCGATCTAAGGCAACGCTGTACTGGGGACAGCCTTGTGACACGGCTGTACCCCTGGGAGGCACAGAGAGCGATCGGCTTTCATAGGCTGATGTCTATGAGAGCCGATCACTATAATTGGCTGCCGGTGGGAAAGAATGAGGGGGGGGGGGGATTAAAATGTTAAAAAAAATGCACACATTTATTTAAAAATAAAACAAATATTTTAAAAAATAAACAAACACACCAACAGAAAGCTCTGTTGGTGGGCAGAAAAGGGGGGCGGGATCACTTGTGTGCTGAGTTGTACGGCCCTGCAGCAAGGCCTTAAAGCTGCAGTGGCCTATATTGCAAAATATAGCCTGGTCACTAGGGGGGTGTAAGCCTACGGTCCTCTAGTGGTTAATGGGGAAAAGTGGTGATGCAATTCTATTTTCAACATGTCACCAGCACGGGGGAAAGATTTATCCCCATCTACTATTCTGGTGAAAACTGTACAGGTTAGTAACCCATGCCACATTCATCATCCTAAATGCTATGCCATCTAACCCAGACTTTGTATGTGAGAGTCTACAGCAGATATACATGTACAGTATGCATGACAGTTCATTCCAGTCAGTGGCTGTGACTCAGTACACCTGCATTCTCACAGACTCGATGCTGCTGAGCGCGCCCATACTATGAATACATCGCTTATAAAAGTACAAGAGCTGTGTTCCTAATAAAGCCTGCCCAATTCCTGCTAAATAGTGTTTGTGTTCAAATTCGGGATATTGAATTTGGAAACCTGAACAGCACACTTCAGCACCTGTCAAGTGGACAGGGACAAGGTCATGGGGAGACGACAAGGTCATTGAGAGGCATCCATGGCTATCTGGCTTGTTTAGTGGCACTGTGAGTGGCCTGAGGAAGTAGGCAGGACCCAAGAAACGCATTGCCTGTGCAAATACAAATCTTTTTTTGTTTAATCTTTGTTAATGTCATTGGAGAAGAAGGCCACCTCTTATTTCCTTATTTTATTGTGCTTTTAACAAAGATTTATTCAAACGGATCATCAGAGGGTTATTCCTATTCCTTTTCTCAAACGGATCATCAGGGGGTTCTCTATGGCTGATTTTGTGAGGAAACCCCTCCCACAGTGTGATGTCAGTGTCTCACAGCGCTGAGGTACTGGCATCACACTGTGGGAGCCTTGTTGCATTGTGGGAAATAACAGATGTTTCCAACTGACAAAAATGCAAGCAGAATCTCCTTCCAGTGAAATCACCAGGGATGCACGAGTAATAACAAGTGCTTAAGCATTCTTATTTGTGATTTAAATAAGCTTTAATTAGCTCTGGTGCGCAGCAGGGTGTGAAGAGGTTATTTACATATAGGTGTGCGTCCTCCCTGCGCTCCAAATAGCTTGCACGTGTCCTATTGGTTGCGTTGCAAGCCTCACCACCACGTGCTTCCCCCTTCCAGCTTGAATGAGGAAGTGCGAACAGTGAGGCTTGCAACACGACCAATAGGACGCGTGCTAGCTATTTGGAGCGCAGGGAGGACACGCACCCATTCACTCCCTGCCGCACACCTGAGCTAATTAAAGCTCATTTAAATCACGAATTCAAGTTATTACTCTTGAGAGCATTCCTGGACATCACCTGCCAGCAGTAAAAATGTCACCATGTGATAAATGTCAGAATGTAAATCAGGGACAGGAAAGATTTTACAATGAGCAAACAATAACTAAATCATTTATACATAATTATTGGAAAAATTAAGCACTTTTTTCTTTACATTAGTTTCACTGGAGTTCCTCTTTAAAGAAGAATTGTAACCAAGGATTAAACCTCATTCCAATCAGTAGCTGATATCCCCTTTCTCACTAGAAATATTTTCCTTTTTTCAAGTAGACCATGTGCTGGCTTGTATGGCTGATATTGTGGCAAAACCCCTCCCAAAGTGTGATGTCATGACCATGGTCTTGACAGGTTGTTTGCTGTTTGTGAACCTCATTGCATTGTGGGAAATAAGGGCTTTTTCCAAGTGCCAAGCAAGTACCTCCCACTGTGCATAGAACTCCCAGTATACAAACATTCTGTACAGATCACCTGGAAGAACTAATGATGTCACCACTAGTGATACATTTCAGAATGTAAATCAGGGAGAGGAAAGATTTTACAATGGGCAAACACTGACTAAATAATTCATAAATTAATATTGTACAAGATAAGTAATTTTATTCATTGCGCCATTTTCACCACCGTTCCTCTTTAAACTCTTTCTTTAGATGCTATTATTCAAAGAATGCTTAACATAATGATTTGTGAGAATATACATGCAATTAAAAACAACAATATGCCCAAATTTGAAAAAGTATGGACCAAGTTTATAGAATACGTTAATATATAACTTTAATATTTATCACGCAATGCTTAGACATGTTTTTCAATTGACAAGATTTCTAGACATAAACATAACACTCTTGTTTTTTTCTGTTCTTTTCTGTTTTTATGTTATAATGGTTAATATGATTTTCCAATTTTGATACTGAGAATTATATGCCTTACAAATACTACAACTTTGTGCCCCTTGTGAGAGGATATTTTTGTGCATTTGAACTTGAACATGTATCTTATTCTAAGGTTATGTTAATTCAGCCATAAAACCTTTTAAAAACAACAAATGATGAGCATGCATTTCGAAATCATCATAATTTTGCATCATAATTCACAGTAAAGATGTGAAATTGTATTGTGCAATTTTGGAAAAAAAAATAATTAACTTAGCTTATAATTATAATCAGGAACCATAATTACACAATTATGCGTAATTTCATTTAATTTTATTTTATTTCATGCCGACTTAATAACAAAAGCTCCCATATATGCTATAGTCACCAAAATGTCTACGTATGTTAAGGTGAAGAGTGGACACAAGCCAAAACTTTTTTAAAAAGACCTTGTGGTTTTCAAGAAAATTGATTTTAAAAGTTCAATCGAAATTAAAAGGAAAAATGGATTTAAACCCAGTAAAATAACATTTTGCTGAGTTAAAAAAAAATACTTTGAATTTTCAAAATCAATTCTTTTTTTTTTCTATTTAATTTAATTGGTCCCCTCTATTCCCCTTAACATACGTAGCAATTTTGTTGATGATAGTATGTATAGGGGCTGTGCTATTAACCACTAAAGTTGCCACAACATTATTTGAAATTACGCATAATTACACAAAATCCCCAGAGTGAGAACGCTGAAAAATAATTATAGCACATGGTATCTTGCACATTTTTCTTCACAGATTTATATGTATCATACCTGAAATGATCCAATACAAAGCTCAAACCATATCTGACATTCACTGAGACTAGGCATCTGAAATACGGTGAAAACCATATAATGGACTCCAAACAATGGGATAAGCAAGAGTGTGGATTTCGTGAGCCTCCTGTGAAAAGATAAAAATAGAACATAATCAGTACTGGGTCAAAAGCGTCTTAACAACAATGACTTTACCATGAGTATATTTCCATATATGTTTTAAATCCTAAGCCCAGAGAAGAAAGAAATACACCTTTTACGTAATTTATCAAGTCTCTAATCTATTTCACGACTTTTGTAACATATATTCATGTTGATTGATTATTACTCCGGTTAGCCGATCACAGTTCTCATGTTCTTGAAGGGGCAGTATGGCAAAAAAAAAAATGGCAAAATTTAAAATATGTGCAAACATAGTCAAATACGAAGTACATTTTTTCCAGAGTAAAATGAGCCATAAATTATTTTTCTCCTATGTTGCTGTCACTTACAGTAGGTAGTAGAAAACTGACAGAAGCGACAGATTTTGGACTAGTCCATCTCTTCATGGGGGATTCTCAGGGATTTATGTATTTTCAAAAGCACTTAATGAATGGCAGTTGCTCTGTCCAACTGCCAAAAAACTGCGTAGCGAGCAGGAAGGCTGGCGAGCATCATTGTTTAAATCCTTTTAGGGAATATCTTTATGAATAATAAAAGCCTTGCTATGAAGACTACTATGATGGACTACTCCAAAACCTGTCGCTTCAGTCAGATTACTACTACCTACTGTAAGTGACAGCAACAAAGGAGAAAAGTAATTTATGGCTCATTTTACTCCGGAACAAACGTTTGTACATATTTTACATTTTTCAATTTTACGTCATAGTGCTTCTTTAATTTACATAGTAGAAGAGCAAATGTTTGGGCTGCAAACCGGTAGTTTCTGAATTTCTCCAGGCTGGGAATGTTGAAGGAATATGGCACCTTCTGCTCTCCATCATTCTGTGCAACCAAACAGCAGCGCGTTTGTGACACCACTATAGCAAATTTAGCAATCATTAATCTCTGGTGTCAGAATTCATTGGTTTCAGACCAGTTGCAAACATTGTGGAAACCTTGATCTTGATAAAAGTATTTTAACTATATAAGAAGTTAAGTCTAAAAATAAACCAGCTATAGAAATCCCTTTTATGGGCTGATTCACACGGGCGGTAACTGCAATGTTTTTGCCGGCCAACGAAAGCATAGTTTGAAAGGAATCTACCACTGTTCTATTCAAATGAATGAAAGTGGTAAATGACAGTGACAGCAGTTGGTGGCGTTCATGTAAACGTCGCTGTAGATCCTGTCATCTTATCTCATCTTGGCTGCGTTTGCGGTTCCATGTTCCCCAATGATGGAACGATGGAAACCAATGCCAAACTTTTTTCTGCATTTAGCATTGGCTAAATGAGCCGCTACAAGCCGTTCCACCAGCCGCCTGGGTAAACCAGCCTCAAAGGTGGCCACACACCATACAATAAAAGATTCAATTTTATGGTCATTCAATAAAAACTATTGGTTGTCCCAAAAAATCAAAAGCTTTTTTTTCATTTGTTCGAGAATTCTGATCGAAAACCGAATTTTTATTCAATAAAAGAAGATCAGGAGTGGTGGATTTTTCTGATCAATTTTTATGAAAATGTAATGGTGTAGGGTAGATTGTAAATTACTTAATGTATAGACCCAAGCAATTTTTTCAGAGTTTTCAAATTTTTTTTTCATAATTGGGGAAAAACTTGAACATATGTGTGTGGTACATTGGTCAAATTTTTTAATGTTTCAATCAGTCAGAAAAATGTATTTCAATTCTTGAATTAAAAAAAAATAAAAAAAAAATGCATGGTGTTTGACCACCTTAAAGCGGGTGTGTCACCATAAAATCAAATTTCAACAGCAACTGATCTGAGTGTATTAAGTTATAAAGATGCTAATCCTGCATTCAAAACATTCAAAACTTTTTCTGCTTTTATGATTTGGAGTTATCACATACTTAAGGAGCACTGGCCCTTTAGTAGTCAGTGCCAAACAGTTGCATGCTGGGAGTTCTTTTTATCTATAATATATTCCTCCTCTTCCATTTATTTCCCTGCCAGCTGCTTATCTGAAACACGATCCTCTGCTCACTAGTGTTTACAAGCAAGGCTGAGGTGACTCAGCGATTAGAGGAGAAAAGAAAAATGTAAAAGGCAGAAATGACATCAGGATTTAGCCTAAACTGTGGGCAAAAGACATGGCCCCCACCAGGAAGAGAATTCTCTTCATTTACTATATAAAATTCCCAGAAATCCAAACGTGGACTGTACAATACATGTGTTATGTAAGTAGATCAAGTATTTATCTACTTATATATGTGTTTTTTTCCCTGGCATAGTATGGCTAATCTTACTGCTTTAAAGAGGAACTCCAGTGAAAATATCAATATCGATCACCGCCACGTGGGCCGGAGCGGCGCAGTCCGCTCCGGCCCACGTGGCAGTGGATGACAGCGCCGATCGCGCAGGCGCAGTACAGAGCGACCTCCAGGTCGCTCTGACGTCATCGCCGGGGACCGGGTCAGAGCTCCGGCAAACGGCTGCGGACAGAGCTGCAGCGAGGGAGGTCCTGGGAGCTTGGGGCTGGAGGAAGCCCCCGGTAAGTACCACTCATTTTACTAGATTTGCCCTGATGACTCCTTTAAGTCACATAATACAATGCAGATTAAGTCCATTAGGAGAAGAAAAAATGTTGGCACTTGCAAAACTTGGCACTTGCATTCCACGTGTAAAAAAGCTTTAATACTTCTGGCTTAGGAGAATCTTCTCAATACAAGCATAATGATATTTCTTACAATTCCTACCCGATCCTTATAGTGCTGTAGAGTGACGTGGGGGCAGTGTTTGGCCCCCACTTCAAGTGCCAAACTATTTTTCTTCTCCTAATGGACTGTATACTTAGTGTTTTTCTCAAGTTTTGAGCACGCATTGGGAACATGTATTTCCACCCGACCAGAGAGAAGTATTTATCCCACCCATGCACGCTAGCAGTTCTAGTGCCTGTTGCTATCTCCTACTGTATACAATGCAGATTAATAACTGACTTTTATTATGTTGTACTGTATGTGATTATTGGGAAATCGCATTATTGTTATGGGTAACAAAAAATATGCAGTGGCAGAATAGCAAAAGCTTTATAATCTTATTTTTCTGAGATAGCCCTTTGGAATACCTACTTGAACTGGGACTGGTCATTACCCCCAACGTCAGGAGATCTCAGCTTCTGCAGCAAGATTCGGATAATATTCATAAACAGGCAAAAATTTACCTGTAAAACAGCATAAAATGTCACAGTGTTACTATACAAAATCTAAACAAAAACTATAATCATTAAGGGCTCGTCTCCACTAGTGCGGTGTGCGTCTCGCAGACGCACACCGCACTGAGCCGGTGGGCGGGATCGCAGGCGAATCCCATGAGCCGTGCCATGCACGGCTATGGGATTCGCAGCCTCCGTGGCGAAATCTGCGGGGGGTTCCGGGCAAATCGCTCCCGCAAGCGATTCCGCCGCGGCGCCGTCATCCCCTATGGCAGAGTTTCCCCGTGCGAATGATGTGCGGGGAAACTCTGCAGAATCGCCGGCGAAACCGCCCTAGTGGAAACGGGCCCTTAATAATTCAAAACTACTGTATATACAGTAGAATGTCATTATAGTACACTCTGATATAGTAAACCTCTGAATATAGTAATTAGTAAACTTATTTTCCTGGTTGGAGTTTACTATAAACAGATTCTACTGTACACTGTTTTTTTTTCTTGTTAACGACACCTTCTTTTATATAAATGAATTAAATAGTAAATCATGTACAGCTTCTTATATTTAATTATTAAAAAAAAAAAATTAGGAATAAGCACCATCCATGGTAAATATTATTAAAGAGAACCTGTATTAAAAAAAAGTGCCCCTGGGGGGTACGCACCTCAGGAAGGGGAAGCCTCAGGGTCCCAATGAGGCTTCCCCCTCCCCTGTAGCTGCAGGCAATCCAGCGCTGGCTCCCCGAAGCGTCCCACAATCCTCCCTCGACAAGCCTGACAAGCGCTGATTTATTTACCTTCCCTGGCTCCAGCAGGGGCGCTGTTGCGGCTCTCAGGCGGAAATAGCCGATCACTGTCGGGTCCGCTGTACTGCGCAGGCGCATGCGCATCTAGAGCGGGCCGACAGCGATCGGCTATTTCCGCCTATCTCCGAGCGGAGAGCCGATACTGCGCCTGCGATGGAGCCGGGAAGGTAAATATTTACATCCCCGCTGTTCGGGAAGCTTTCTCGCTGCCGCCGTGGGACCGAGGAGGACTGGGGAAACCTCAATAGGATCCGGAGGCTTCCCCCATCCGAGGTGAGTATCCCCCAGGGGACGTTTTTCTTGATACGTTTTCTTTAAATTATGTTTGAATTACATGTGCACTTAGGGCTGGTGCACACCGAGCGGCTTTTTCAGCGTTTCTGCAGCCACTTGCGGCTGCGGATACGCTTGGTCAATGTATCTCAATGGGCTGGTGCACACCAGAGCGGGAGGAGTTTTGCAGAAACGCATACTCCTGGGGTGAGGCATTTTTTGGATTGTGGATGCGTTTCTGCCTCAATGTAAAGTATAGGAAAACCGCAAACCGCTCTGAAAACCGGCAGTTCAGAGCGGTTTTGCAGGCGTTTTTGTTACAGAAGCTGTTCAGTAACAGCTTTACTGTAACAATATCTGAAATCTATTACACCAAAAACGCTTCCCAAAACCGCAAAATGCTAGGTGAAACGCTACAGAAAAATAAGAAAAAGCGTTTCAAAATCTGCTAGCATTTTGCGGATCTGCTAGCGTGTTTTGGTGTGCACCAGACCTTAGTAAGTATATTGTTTAATAACTCGTTAGGTTTAGTACTAATTACTAAACATACATTTTAAACATGTTTAATTCAGAAAAATATAAAATGTTAAAACTGAATAATTTCTATTTGCTTAGAGATCTGCATGCTAACAGGACTGATTGTTTCGGTAAGTAGCAAAAATATTTCTTTACTGCTCTGTAGTAAAGATTCAATTAATCTAGAGCAGGGGTCTCAAACTCGCGGCCCGCGGGCCATTTGCGGCCCTCGATACAATATTTTGTGGCCCTCGCCGCCAAAAGCTTACTTATAGTTCGCTTCAGTGCTCCCAAGTAATCCGCCGCATCCCCGCTGCTAAACGAGGGGCTGCAGAGCCCCCAAATCGCCCGGGGGGGGCAATCCGCCGGCATTTGCTGGAAGGGGCAGAGCTTTCAGCTCTGCCCCTCCTGACGTCAATCGCGGCGCATCGCCGCCTCTGCACGCCCCTCTCTGTGAAGGAAGAGTGAGAGGGGCGTGGAGAGGTGGCGATGCGCCGTGATTGACATCAGGAGGGGCAGAGCTGAAGCTGAAAGCTCTGCCCCTTCCAGGAAATGCCGGCAAATTGCCCCCCCCCGGGCAATTTAGGGGCTGCAGCCCTCGTTTTGTGGCGGGATGTGGCGGATTACTTGTAATGGGAGCACTGAAGCAAACTATAAGGTAAAATAGGCAAAATAGTTCACTTCAGTGTGATTTTGATTTTGAAATAAAAATCAATGCAAGGAACGGGGAAGGGGGGGGGGGGGAGGTTCGCGGGAGCTGCTGATTGATTGATTCCCTTATGCGGCCCAGCCTCATCCTGACTTTGCCTCCTGCGGCCCCCAGGTAAATTGAGTTTGAGACCCCTGATCTAGAGTGTATATTACAGTGAGAAATAGACCTAAATTGCATTTGTAAAAAACAAAAAAAAATTGAAGGGTCGCATTAAAGCGGACCTGAAGAGCATAATAACCTTTAAAGAAAGACATTTCTTTGTTACAGGTTGCAGAACTCCTGCAATACATCTGCAGTGTGTGTATTTCCTGCTTTCATGGAAGCAGACAAAGGGTTAAAATACCCTGTTTACATATGTTTACATATTAGCTCTCCATGACTGCCGAATTTCTGTGCTGACACAGCTGAGAGATGAAATTACACTTGAGGGTACTTGAAGATGTGGGGGGAAAAAGACATGCTCTTCACTCTAAAAAAACACAAGGTGCATTTCTCTCTGTTTTCTTTGTGTCGTGTGCAGGCCAGATTCCTTCTCCCTCCATAACAGCTGTTTGGTCTCCCAGACAATCCTTACCTACAGTGCGCCCAGATCCTTCCTATATGGAACAATGGAAGGGAATCCACTTGTTTTACACCCACAATACCCACATGCAGGTGCCACGCCCCACCCCAAAAATTTTCAAGGGGCGGGGAATACATTTTTTCTGGGGAAATAGCACTGAGGGGATGGACAAGAAGAAAAAAAAACATTAGCACAGCATTACTTTCCCCTCTATAGTGCCACCATTGAAGAAATTGAAAAATTGGTTGGTAGGGTTGTTTTATTATTATTATTATTATTATTATTAGCTCATAGTGCCCCAGAAGTACTAGGAGAGTATAAAGGGCTATAAAAACACTGAAAAGCCATCTTACTAAAAAAGCGATGCTGGATATAGTTTTGCCTTCTTAAAACAGAAGGTATTTGCAATGATTCAGCTTTAAGAGAAGAACTGTGATTTCCCATGATGCATCATTCCCAAGTATGCATAATGAATTATGGAAAGCCAGTTACATATCCAGAACGGGTGGCGTATAGCAAGCCTATAGCTTTTTTTTTTTTACAGAGCCACACCAATCCACATCAATCCAACATGCATACAGGTGTTTAGGACTTAGTGAACCTCATCAGTGCATGGTATGGATTGATATGGCTCTATGGGATAGGGCTTGGTGACCCAGAACCACTAGGAGAATATCTAGGGATAAAATACACAGTAGGTCATGTGACGTAGCAATAGATTTGTTTACCTCTGTGGTAAACAAAGAAGCATTTCTACTTACAAATATTGCTAGTCCCATCAATAAGTGTTCCAAAATAATATGAAGTTGTAAGATTTCATATTTTTCCATAAAAAAAAAAGCTACAACTTTGCCATAAAACTTGACTGTTGCTGCTTTTTTTATACTTAATTATTATACTGTTATCTGGACATTTATGTGTTTATATTAATTGACTGATGAGAACAATTTATGGGAAAAAATAAGCGGATATTTGATAAGTGTGTGAAGAAATTCCAAAACTGACTGGAAGATCAAACTGCAGATCTTTGCAACCATGACAACACTACTCTCTGGAGTAATTTTCTCCACAGATCAGGTGCTATTGTTATGGAGTAATTCAAACAGCTATTTTGTTTCACTCCAGGTATCAGGGCTCTAGTTGAGATATGAGAACCACACCAAGATTGAAGGCCAAAGCATTGAGCAGCAAACAGCAGCTGAGTAGGTTTAGAGTCCTCTGGTGTCTGGAGCAGGGTGTCAAACTTACATACATGGTGGAACAAAATTGAAAACTGGGACCAAGTGGCTGGCAGACCTTGATAGCTAGTGGGACATTCCCTCTCTTATACAGGTCCTGATGTCTGGTGGTCCTCCCTCCCCTATGCAGTTAGGCCAAATCTGATGGTGCTGTGTGCCAGATTCTGACATGAATGGTCTAGAGCAGGGGCTCTCACACTTTTCGGCTCGCAAGCTTTTTTTCAACCTGCAGAGTCCACGAGATCTACTTGCCTCCCCCCCCCCCCCCCTCCACGCAGCATACATAAGGATTCTTCCCACCACCCTCCACCAACCTGCCCCCCAAAGCCTAGTGAATAGTAGTGTTGGGCGAACATCTAGATGTTCGGGTTCGGGCCGAACAGGCCGAACATGGCCGCGATGTTCGGGTGTTCGACCCGAACTCCGAACATAATGGAAGTCAATGGGGACCCGAACTTTTGTGCTTTGTAAAGCCTCCTTACATGCTACATACCCCAAATTTACAGGGTATGTGCACCTTGGGAGTGGGTACAAGAGGAAAAAAAATTTAGCAAAAAGAGCTTATAGTTTTTGAGAAAATCGATTTTAAAGTTTCAAAGGGAAAACTGTCTTTTAAATGCGGGAAATGTCTGTTTTCTTTGCACAGGTAACATGCTTTTTGTCGGCATGCAGTCATAAATGTAATACATATAAGAGGTTCCAGGAAAAGGGACCGGTAACGCTAACCCAGCAGCAGCACACGTGATGGAACAGGAGGAGGGTGGCTCAGGAGGAGAAGGCCACGCTTTGAGACACAACAACCCAGGCCTTGCATGAGGACAAGAAGCGTGCGGATAGCAATTTGCATTTTGTCGCCATGCAGTCATAAATGTAATACAGATGAGAGGTTCAATAAACAGGGACCGGAAACGCTAACCCATCACAGATGTTCATTGTTCATGTTACTTGGTTGGGGTCTGGGAGTGTTGCGTAGTCGTTTCCAATCCAGGATTGATTCATTTTAACATGTAGTCCTTGACCATCTTCTCCAGGCGATCGGTGTTGGAGGTGGATCTGCACGCTTGCTGTTCTGTGTGCTGCTGCATGGGTGTCAGAAAATTTTCCCACTCCAAGGACACTGCCGATACCATTCCCTTTTGGGCACTAGCTGCGGCTTGTGTTGTTTGCTGCCCTCCTGGTCGTCCTGGGTTTGCGGAAGTCAGTCTGTCGGCGTACAACTGGCTAGAGGAGGGGGAGGATGTCAATCTCCTCTCTAAAGTCTCCACAAGGGCCTGCTGGTATTCTTCCATTTTGACCTGTCTGGCTCTTTCTTCAAGCAGTTTTGGAACATTGTGTTTGTACCGTGGATCCAGAAGGGTATAAACCCAGTAATTGGTGTTGTCCAGAATGCGCACAATGCGTGGGTCGCGTTCAATGCAGTCCTAGGCCGAAGAGGTCATAGCCTAGGGTCACAAAACCTGTTTATTTGGGCAATTTCAATGGTGGCGAGTCTGACGTACATAAATCGCAGCAATGGCCGTTAGCAACGTCTGAATCTCACGAAATGTCTCATGCAGGTAGAAGACATATTGTTAGACTTGGGCTCCAAAGATGGGTTCCCTAAATCTTTGCAAACCAGAGTTACAGGGCTCCAAATTTGGTAAAATCACCCATAGGCTTTCATTGGGCCTCCTATTTACAGTTCCAAAATCTCACATCTTTACAAAGGGCAATTACTCAGCAGTGGCAAATTTTCTAGCATTGTAGGGACCCTTAGGGGGAACATGACTGGTGAGTTTCGGGCCCCTAGGCCAAAGAGGTCATAGCCTAGGGTCACAAAAACCTGTTTATTTGGGCTATTTCAATGGTAGTGATGGTGGCGTACATAAATCTCAGCAATGGCCGTTAGCAAAGTCTGAATCTCACGAAATGTCTCATGCAGGTAGAAGACATATTGTTAGACTTGGATTCCAAAGATGGGGTCCCCTACATCTCTGCAAACCAGAGTTACAGGGGTCCAAAATTGGTAAAATCCCCCATAGGATTTCATTGCCTCCCTATTTCACTTTCCAAAATCTCACATCTTTTCAAAGGGCAATGGCTCAGCAGTACCAAATTTTCTAGCATTGTAGGGACCCTTAGGGGGAACATGACTGGTGAGTTTCGGGCCCCTAGGCCGAAGAGGTCATAGCCTAGGGTCACAAAAACCTGTTTATTTGGGCTATTTCAATGGTAGTGATGGTGGCGTACATAAATCTCAGCCATGGCCGTTAGCAAAGTCTGAATCTCACGAAATGTCTCATGCAGGTAGAAGACATATTGTTAGACTTGGATTCCAAAGATGGGGTCCCTACATCTCTGCAAACCAGAGTTACAGGGGTCCAAAATTGGTAAAATCCCCCATAGGATTTCATTGCCTCCCTATTTCACTTTCCAAAATCTCACATCTTTTCAAAGGGCAATGGCTCAGCAGTACCAAATTTTCTAGCATTGTAGGGACCCTTGGGGGGAACATGACTGGTGAGTTTCGGGCCCCTAGGCCGAAGAGGTCATAGCCTAGGGTCACAAAAACCTGTTTATTTGGGCTATTTCAATGGTAGTGATGGTGGCGTACATAAATCTCAGCCATGGCCGTTAGCAAAGTCTGAATCTCACGAAATGTCTCATGCAGGTAGAAGACATATTGTTAGACTCGGATTCCAAAGATGGGGTCCCTACATCTCTGCAAACCAGAGTTACAGGGGTCCAAAATTGGTAAAATCCCCCATAGGATTTCATTGCCTCCCTATTTGACTTTCCAAAATCTCACATCTTTTCAAAGGGCAATGGCTCAGCAGTACCAAATTTTCTAGCATTGTAGGGACCCTTAGGGGGAACATGACTGGTGAGTTTCGGGCCCCTAGGCCGAAGAGGTCATAGCCTAGGGTCACAAAAACCTGTTGATTTGGGCTATTTCAATGGTAGTGATGGTGGCGTACATAAATCTCAGCCATGGCCGTTAGCAACGTCTGAATCTCACGAAATGTCTCATGCAGGTAGAAGACATATTGTTAGACTTGGATTCCAAAGATGGGGTCCCTACATCTCTGCAAACCAGAGTTACAGGGGTCCAAAATTGGTAAAATGCCCCATAGGCTTTCATTGAGCCTCCTATTTACCGTTCCAAAATCTCACACCATTTCAAAGGGCAATGGCTCAGCAGTGGCAAAACTCACCAGTCATGATCCCCCTAAGGGTCCCTACAATGCTAGAAAATTTGGTACTGCTGAGCCATTGCCCTTTGAAAAGATGTGAGATTTTGGAAAGTGAAATAGGGAGGCAATGAAATCCTATGGGGGATTTTACCAATTTTGGACCCCTGTAACTCTGGTTTGCAGAGATGTAGGGACCCCATCTTTGGAATCCAAGTCTAACAATATGTCTTCTACCTGCATGAGACATTTCGTGAGATTCAGACGTTGCTAACGGCCATTGCTGCGATTTATGTACGTCACCATCACTACCATTGAAATAGCCCAAATAAACAGGTTTTTGTAACCCTAGGCTATGACCTCTTCGGCCTAAGGGCCCGAAACTCACCAGTCATGTTCCCCCTAAGGGTCCCTACAATGCTAGAAAATTTGGTACTGCTGAGCCATTGCCCTTTGAAAAGATGTGAGATTTTGGAAAGTGAAATAGGGAGGCAATGAAATCCTATGGGGGATTTTACCAATTTTGGACCCCTGTAACTCTGGTTTGCAGAGATGTAGGGACCCCATCTTTGGAATCCAAGTCTAACAATATGTCTTCTACCTGCATGAGACATTTCGTGAGATTCAGACGTTGCTAACGGCCATTGCTGCGATTTATGTACGCCACCATCACTACCATTGAAATAGCCCAAATAAACAGGTTTTTGTGACCCTAGGCTATGACCTCTTCGGCCTAGGGGCCCGAAACTCACCAGTCATGTTCCCCCTAAGGGTCCCTACAATGCTAGAAAATTTGGTACTGCTGAGCCATTGCCCTTTGAAAAGATGTGAGATTTTGGAAAGTGAAATAGGGAGGCAATGAAATCCTATGGGGGATTTTACCAATTTTGGACCCCTGTAACTCTGGTTTGCAGAGATGTAGGGACCCCATCTTTGGAATCCAAGTCTAACAATATGTCTTCTACCTGCATGAGACATTTCGTGAGATTCAGACTTTGCTAACGGCCATTGCTGCGATTTATGTACGTCACCATCACTACCATTGAAATAGCCCAAATAAACAGGTTTTTGTGACCCTAGGCTATGACCTCTTTGGCCTAGGGGCCCGAAACTCACCAGTCATGTTCCCCCTAAGGGTCCCTACAATGCTAGAAAATTTGGTACTGCTGAGCCATTGCCCTTTGGAAAGATGTGAGATTTTGGAAAGTGAAATAGGGAGGCAATGAAATCCTATGGGGGATTTTACCAATTTTGGACCCCTGTAACTCTGGTTTGCAGAGATGTAGGGACCCCATCTTTGGAATCCAAGTCTAACAATATGTCTTCTACCTGCATGAGACATTTCGTGAGATTCAGACGTTGCTAACGGCCATTGCTGAGATTTATGTACGTCACCATCACTACCATTGAAATAGCCCAAATAAACAGGTTTTTGTGACCCTAGGCTATGACCTCTTCGGCCTAGGGGCCCGAAACTCACCAGTCATGTTCCCCCTAAGGGTCCCTGCAATGCTAGAAAATTTGGTACTGCTGAGCCATTGCCCTTTGAAAAGATGTGAGATTTTGGAAAGTGAAATAGGGAGGCAATGAAATCCTATGGGGGATTTTACCAATTTTGGACCCCTGTAACTCTGGTTTGCAGAGATGTAGGGACCCCATCTTTGGAATCCAAGTCTAACAATATGTCTTCTACCTGCATGAGACATTTCGTGAGATTCAGACTTTGCTAACGGCCATTGCTGCGATTTATGTACGTCACCATCACTACCATTGAAATAGCCCAAATAAACAGGTTTTTGTGACCCTAGGCTATGACCTCTTTGGCCTAGGGGCCCGAAACTCACCAGTCATGTTCCCCCTAAGGGTCCCTACAATGCTAGAAAATTTGCCACTGCTGAGTAATTGCCCTTTGAAAAGATGTGAGATTTTGGAACTGTAAATAGGAGGCCCAATGAAAGCCTATGGGGGATTTTACCAAATTTGGAGCCCTGTAACTCTGGTTTGCAGAGATGTAGGGAACCCATCTTTGGAGCCCAAGTCTAACAATATGTCTTCTACCTGCATGAGACATTTCGTGAGATTCAGACGTTGCTAACGGCCATTGCTGCGATTTATGTACGTCAGACTCGCCATCATTGAAATTGCCCAAATAAACAGGTTTTGTGACCCTAGGCTATGACCTCTTCGGCCTAGGACTGCATTGAACACGACCCACGCATTGTGCGCATTCTGGACAACACCAATTACTGGGTTTATACCCTTCTGGATCCACGGTACAAACACAATGTTCCAAAACTGCTTGAAGAAAGAGCCAGACAGGTCAAAATGGAAGAATACCAGCAGGCCCTTGTGGAGACTTTAGAGAGGAGATTGACATCCTCCCCCTCTTCTAGCCAGTTGTACGCCGACAGACTGACTTCCGCAAACCCAGGACGACCAGGAGGGCAGCAAACAACACAAGCCGCAGCTAGTGCCCAAAAGGGAATGGTATCGGCAGTGTCCTTGGAGTGGGAAAATTTTCTGACACCCATGCAGCAGCACACAGAACAGCAAGCGTGCAGATCCACCTCCAACACCGATCGCCTGGAGAAGATGGTCAAGGACTACATGTCAGATGGCGTAGCTGTGTTGAACAATCCATCTGCACCCTTCAACTATTGGGTATCGAAGCTAGACACCTGGCACAAACTGGCAATGTACGCAATAGAGGTGCTGGCTTGCCCGGCAGCCAGCGTTATGTCGGAACGCTGTTTCAGTGCTGCCGGAGGCATCGTCACAGATCGGCGGCGTATCCGCCTCTCCACAGAAAATGCAGACCGTCTGACTCAAATTAAAATGAATCAATCCTGGATTGGAAACGACTACGCAACACTCCCGGACCCCAACCAAGTAACATGAACAATGAACATCTGTGATGGGTTAGCGTTTCCGGTCCCTGTTTATTGAACCTCTCATCTGTATTACATTTATGACTGCATGGCGACAAAATGCAAATTGCTATCCGCACGCTTCTTGTCCTCATGCAAGGCCTGGGTTGTTGTGTCTCAAAGCGTGGCCTTCTCCTCCTGCGCCACCCTCCTCCTGTTCCATCACGTGTGCTGCTGCTGGGTTAGCGTTACCGGTCCCTTTTCCTGGAACCTCTTATATGTATTACATTTATGACTGCATGCCGACAAAAAGCATGTTACCTGTGCAAAGAAAACAGACATTTCCCGCATTTAAAAGACAGTTTTCCCTTTGAAACTTTAAAATCGATTTTCTCAAAAACTATAAGCTCTTTTTGCTAAAAAATTTTTTCCTCTTGTACCCACTCCAAAGGTGCACATACCCTGTAAATTTGGGGTATGTAGCATATAAGGAGGCTTTACAAAGCACGAAAGTTCGGGTCCCCATTGACTTCCATTATGTTCGGAGTTCGGCCATGTTCGGCCCGAACCCGAACATCTAGATGTTCGCCCAACACTACACGTGACCCGTTCGGCCAATCACAGCGCTAGCCGAACATTCGGGTAACGTTCGGCCATGCGCTCTTAGTTCGGCCATATGGCCGAACAGTTTGGCCGAACACCATCAGGTGTTCGGCCGAACCCGAACATCACCCGAACAGGGTGATGTTCTGCAGAACCCGAACAGTGGCGAACACTGTTCGCCCAACACTAGTGAATAGCAGCAGCAGAAGCATTCTCCACTACATGTCCTGAACCTCCCTCCCTATCCCAGCAGTTCAATCCTCCACCCTATTTGCCCAGTGTTCTCATTTGCCTGGCAGCCTGGAAGGGAGAAGATGCTGTGCACACTGGCAGCCTGGAGGGGAGGAGATGCTGTGTGAGTCACACAGCCTGGAGGGAAGGAGACCTGTCTCCTCATTTGCTCCTCTCCCCTTCAGCCACGCCTCCCCTTTAGCCGCGCCTCTCCCCTCTTCTTCACTGATGCTACTAAGGCAGCAAAATCTGACAGCCGCAAATGCGCAACTTCAGATTATGACAGGACGCTGCCAGGAGGCGGACGCGATCTACCGGTAGATCGCGATCGACCTATTGGGCACCCAGCGTGTAGAGTAAAGATGTGCAGCTATTCTCATCATCCCTGGCATGCTCCTTATCCTTGCTCAGCACAATGAAGAGGGGGTGGAACACTATCAACTGGCTGAAGGAATTTAAAAATGAAATGCACTTCTTAGTATCTGAGCTTACTTGTAAGCTTTTGTGCATATTTCAACCACACATTAATGTTACAGACTAAAATGCATTGCTGAGAAATGCACAGAAGTGTGCTGAGGTCTTTAATGTCATTTTGGGTCCAAACAATCTTGGTGTATATATATATATATATATATATATATATATATATATATATATATATATATATATATATATATATATATATATCCTTTTATGCTTGTTTTTATGATAGACTGGTTGCCAAGGAGGCAACAAAGATAAGTCAACTTTAAGGCTACATGGATTAGCAAGCTATGTGCTTCCTTGGAAACCACTCAGACCATCAAGGCTTCTGTTAGAATGAATAGTGTGGACTTTGTAAGGTCCATTGAGAAATCAAGGTCTGAAGCTACAAGCCTTAATTCTGCATTCATCTAAGCAGATGCATTCTGCAGAGAAAAAGAAGATCGTGAGCTAAAAAAAAAACCCCCAAAAACCAACAACTATATATGCGAATAGAGAAAGGAACTGAGCCTAACAAAGCCAGAAACTGTCAATCAAGTAGGTGGCAGCTGGTTAATTACGGTAATTAGCAATCGGAAGCTTTGATTGGTTAAATTGAATTCCCTCTGTGAGCCAGGGGTGATTTTTTTTTTTTGCAGATATGAATATAACTATATTAGATTTTTTCTGCAGATAATAACTGGTAACCCTGTAATAATTAATATTTATTTGTTGGCTGCAGCTTTTCACATGAAATTGGTTTTGCAACAAAAAATACTTTGGCCCTCCACACTAAATAGTACTTCCTGTATAAAAAGACAAAGCCTGCCATGACATGCTCTGTCTTAATGCTGCAAGAAGGGGGGGAGGTCCTCAGAGCTAAATATTGCCCTGGTCCTAAACGAATACAATTGCGGCTGCGGCCGCACGCGTCCTAGCTCCCGCTCGTCTCTCCAGGAGCTTACTGCGCAGCCTCAGTATCGCAGGCGCAGTTGTATTAGTGTAGTTAGACGAATAATTGAACAGTGATGGCGGCGGGGAACGGCGGATCGTAGAGGACGGCGCGGGCACATGACAGCTGCAGGGGGCTGGTAGAAGCCCCAGGTAAGTGTCAGTTTTGGTTTTCAAATCCCCCCACAGAACCCCTTTTGAGGTATATGGCAAGCTGAGCAGCTGGGGACGCCAGGAACCCCATAGGAGGGGGTAACACACAAGCGAGATTGCTTGTCTGTGCAGAGTCAGCCAACATATCCGGTAAGGAGCATAGGTTGCTTGCCGGTTAAAGGTGGCACAGTGTGGTGAGGGGAAGTTTCCAGGATCTGGTGGTGGACTGCAGGGATTTGCTGATGCAAACAGTATTACACTATCTAGACTTTGTTTGCCTTTACATGAACATCTGAGGAGAGGCTGCAGGAACCTGGTCTTGTCGAATTGGTACAGCCATATGCATATGTGCTGGTCCGTAACATTTGTCTGATGAAAGGATCTATTCAGCTGTGCTTCCTAAACCGTGGATACCAGGGATGGGATAAAGATACTGTGTGGTGTATACAAGTTGGATGCACTAGTTGCAGGAGACAGGGAATGTCCATGTTTCCCTATGGCTCACGTGGATGATATTACAGTTTAACAGTGTGCTGACCCGATAGCTGTTATGGGGTAATGGCCATTTTCAAAATGGAGGCTGGAGAATTAATTCCATTGATCACAGTGTGCAAAAAGGACGCAGGAGAGAAGAAAGAGATTGATGAGTAGAATACACGGGAGGTACGTATTACCTGTGTATGTGTATTTTGACTTTTATTTTTTAATTCAGGTTTGCTTTAGTGTGGCCGAATTGAACACATTAAGTGCCCATATTGAGTTCAATTCTTTTAATGAGAGTTTGAAAAGGCAGATTGAAAAAATCCAGGCAAGTATTAAAAAACAAAAGCAACAAAAATTTCAAATAGATCTAGCAGGTTGGGACTCTGACGAGGTCCTGAACCCAATTAATAGAATTGAACAGAAAAAATCTAGAAGAAGGGGCAGAAAAGGTTCCTCTGGACTTGAAAGTTTGGAACCATCGAGTATTGATACTGATGGCTCCATGGGTAGGAGAAAGTCAGTTACTTTTTTAGAAGAGAGCAACACCACAGGAGAGGAAGAGGGAGGAACAGAAAAGGAAGAGGAAGAGGACGAGGCAGAGGAGGAAGAGGAGGTCGAGGAGAATGGAAGAATGGGGGAGGGATGGGGATAGAACAGGAGGACAAATACGAGCAGATAGACGAGGAGGTACCAGCCAGAGTCACCAGGAGCAGGAATCAGAGGAAATAGAACCTAGAAATGAGGAGACCGGCAGGAATATAATAAATCTTTCGGCCTTCCAACTTCAGGACAGACATATTTCATTACTTAAACGAGGACTGTCTTTTTCCCCAACCACTTCTGGTGACATTTTTGAAATTTACAAGGATATATATCTATTCCTGAGAAAAGTTTTGCTGAAATTGTCCTATGGACAATCTTCTCGGGAATCTATGGAACAGCTGCAGGGCTATATCCCTCTCACATTGAGTGAGAGAGAAACCTTAGCAGCTTTGGAATCATTAATGCAGGAACATACATCAGATGATTATCCTACAACTGTGTTAAATCAACATGATAGTTCAATAGATGTAAATTTGGTTTCCTCCCAAGTCAGTCAGCAAGACAATACTTTACTCATACCCCCACCTCCACAAAATACTAACCTCCGGCTTAAATCCATTTATATGCCACCCATTACACAAAATAGAAATGTTAAAGTATTTTTGGACACTGTGGAGCAGGAACTTTGGAAATTGAGACTTTCTCCTCTCCATGGGGACAAGAATGTATCATCTTGGGAAATTATTGCCTTAAAAGAATTACAACAGGCCCAAAAATTGATTATAAAACCTAGTGACAAAGGGGGCAATGTTGTCCTCATGGATAAGGAGAGATACATTCAAGAAATAAAACGACAATTGGGTGATACTAATACCTATCGCAAACTCAGGGATAATCCTTTTCCATCCATAAAGGACAGAGTGAATGATTTATTATATGATGGACTAGCAGAGGGCATTCTGACTAAGCAGGAATGGGAGTACTTGATGGTAACTACATACAATATCCCAACTATATACGTTCTCCCTAAAGTGCATAAATCAATGGTAGACCCACCGGGGTGACCCATCGTCTCGGCGGTGGGTAGTCCAACTCAAAGATTGGGTCAATTTATTGATAAAAATATCAGCTCATTGGTACAAGTGTTACCATCCTATGTACAAGATACACGGGATGTTTTGGGAGTTCTGGACGTTTTTTTTGCTGCCCCCGGGGTCCCTCCTTGTGGGGATCGATGTTGAATCTTTGTATACTTCGATCCCGCATGAGGAGGGGCTCCGGGCAATGTCCCTCTTCCTCCGCGAGCGGCATCCCTCTGCAGTGGCCCACAATGCCTTCATTGTTGAGTCTATGGAGTTGATTCTGACCTGCAATTGTTTTATTTTTGAGGGACAATACTACCACCAATTGAGGGGTACGTCCATGGGGGCGTCGTGTGCACCAAGCTATGCATGTCTCCATTTGGGACTTTGGGAACGGGAGGAGGTATTTCCGAGTCCCGAATATGGTGCACACGTCACCCTCTGGATTAGGTACCTGGATGATGTTTTGGTGGCATGGACTGGAACAGCTGTGGAACTTGGTGAATTCGTGGCCAAGCTGAATCAAAATAATAGAAATATTAGATTGACATACACATTTGGTATGGAAATCTCCTTCTTAGATCTCATGTTGAGAGTGGAGGGGGAGACAGTTATGACCACGTCCTTCCGCAAGCCCACAGAAGGTAACAAACTTCTGCATGCCGCCAGTCATCATCCAGTGTCCCTTAAAAGAGTTATCCCCTATGGTCAGTTCCTCCGTTTACGAAGGAACTGTGGTAGAGATGAGGACTTCAAGAAGGAGTCTCGCTTGATGTACCAGCGATTCCGGGACAGAGGTTACTCGCATTCAGTATTGCGTAAGGCACTTAAGAGGGCCTGGGGCAAGGACCGGCAATATTTGCTGGCCCCCAGGGGGATGCCGCGAAGTGCGGAGGGGGAGGGACATACGCGGCTCATAACCGGATTCGGATCCCATTGGGATAATTTGAGTGAGTTACTTGCAAAATTCTGGCCCATTTTCACTGCTGATCAGGAGGTTGCCAAAATTGTGGGGCCACGCCCTCTTATTACTGCTAGAAGGCCACCTAATTTGAGAGGTTATTTAGTACATAGTGAGATACAGAGGAACCCCTCAACCTGGCTGGACCGTAGGAGACCAGTCGGAATGTATAAATGTCCTAAATGCAAATTATGTCCTTATGTTGAACGCACAAATGTCTTTTATAGTAGTGATGGAAAAGATGAATTCACAATTAGGTCCTTTATAAATTGTGAGACCACTAAAGTATTATATTTAATTCAATGCCCATGTAAGCCTAGCTTGGTGGACGCATGCGCAGTGTAGTGAGCCCTAATGCGCACGCCCGGCCACGCTGAGGAGAGCCGGTGACGTCATCCTCCCGCAGCACAGAAGCCCGACCTGGATTTCCCCCGACCAGGGCTTGGAACGAGCGGCAGAAGTGCGGAGGAAATCATTACCTCAGGTAATGATTGTACACAATCGAACCAATTGAATCTCCTAACCAGCCTAAACCACCTACTACTTTTACAAGCAGCACAATATGAATTTGGCTAATACATACATATACAATATATATAGTATATATAGCAGACACAGGAAACAGCAGGCATTTCTAGGCAGCAGCAAACACTCCCTTCTCATCACAGCCCTCTGTGATGCTGTGTATGCAAAGCAGGAAGGCTGAGCCAGGAGGGGGAGGGCTTTAAATGACTTCACACTGCAGACGGACTCAGCTAATCTGATTCCAGGTCAAACTTAGACTGGCTCAGTCGGGCTTTCTTATCACAGCTGAAAGCAGAGTAATTAGGCAGAGAAGAAAGAAACTAAAAGCATGGTAGGTGTTTACTGTCATGTTCTCATTGATTTTTATGAAAAAATACATGACGGTGCTTCGTCTCTGGTTCTCTTTAAGCATAGGAGTATAGAAGTACACATGCAGTTGTGTTTATCTCATCAGTTTATTTTTGCTTCAAGTTTGCTTGAACTTCAACTTCAACTTTCCTGTTAGGTATCAGAACTGGGAGCCAACACAGACAGCTCTGGATTCATCCGGAAAAACAGCAGTATTGTGGACATCAACGAAGATATAAAAACGCCCCTGGAGAGGATCACTTTTCACAAATAAACTTTTTGCCAAGATTATTGTTTGCAAAAGTTGCCCAATTTTAATAACAAAATATGACAACGTTCTTCCCTTCCTTTCACTCACATCTACTGCTAGAGAACCTAAAATGGGAACTGAGCTTAAATGAACTATGTCCTCAGCAAACATTTATTCTCCAGCGACCTAAAAAGATAACCAGAGACAAATGTGAATACAGGAAGAACATGATCTTCTCATTTGGTAGACCAAACGTGCAATGCCTCATGAAGAGAATGCTGATCTCATTCTTGCCAACTAATTACATTTCTTATTTCATTTGTAAACCAACAATTTAAAAATAACAGTTGGACGCTGATAGGTTGCAGTGAGCAAGAACAACGGATTTCTGCAGAGCATGTTTTACATGTGAAATCAAGAAGCTGGAACATAGCCATAGGTGGTGCACATTCAATGCACTGATACCTTAAGGGCCCTTTCAAACTGGGGTGGTGTGGTGCGGTATTTTTACTTCCATACTCCCACGTTACGGCGCAATGCAACGGAAGTGACGTTTTCGCTGCATGCCCAACGCTGGTCCAGAACTATGTTACCACGCATCTTCTGTGGGGAGCTGTGGTGATCTGCATCGGCCCAGAAGTCATGTTAGTGAATGGCGATACAGGGATTTTAAGAAAATTACCGATGCAACATTGCGGCGTGCATGCATGGAAGTGTATTTTTACAATACGCTTCCATGCACTTGCGCACCTGTTGTTACGTCCTGCTTCGGGGTATGCGGATCACTTCCTGCTTCACCCAATGCCAAATGGGGAGTACCGTGTAGTATTGTGGTATTCCCTGAAGGCCTGTTTCTGGCTGTGCGATGCGGTGCGGCGGAAGCGACACACCCCATTGCTGCCGCCAGTTTACAGTGTGAAACCGGCCTTAAGGCTATCTAAGGTGATCGTGGGGGATTAGATTTACTTACCTGGGGCTTCTTCCAGCCCCTAGCAGTCTATCAGGTCCATTGCTGTAGTTCCGCTGCCCTGCAAAGCGCATCCACTCTACATTCGCGTTCCCGTGACCAAGAGCTTTCTGTGCTTGCACAGTTCTATTAAACTGGGCAAGCGCAGAACACTCCTGGACAAAGGAGCGCAATCAAAAGAAGACCACAGCCACACCAGCACAAGTGTAGTAGCTCACAACCAGAGCTGTGGTCGGGGATTTTTTGAAGGGGACAGCAGCACCCTGAAGGGCAGCAGAACTAGAGTGAGGGACATGATAGAATGATAGGGGCTGGAAGAAGTCCGAGGTAAGTAAATCTAAACTTCCCCACCTCGGATATTCTTTAAGTCACAATAGAGACAGTCAAAAAAGTGCAATGCTGTCATCAATATTAAGTTTAACCAGCAAAGATGATCAGTGAAGTTCACCATAGCCAATTTATGCAAACTAAGCATGCGAGATACTCTAGCGTTTCTTATGTGATGGCCACAACCCATTGTATCACCCTGTATTTCTTCTTCTTATAAAATAAGTATAGACAAACAGCGGTATTGACGCTTTGCGCAATCTCTCATCTTAGAGGCCTTTAAAAAATAAATCTGATTCTATGTAGTATTACGTTTGTGAATCCCTATCAGGTTAAGTTAAATTATGAATTTAGGCAAACGGTATCTTGCTGTCCTTAGAAGGTACTAATGAGACTGCCCAAAAATATACTAGACCCACACAAACTTATACATGTTTTGTTTAATTAATAATTAGTTTGTGATAAAAACCATTGAAAATATAAACCAATTAAAAGATTGATCTTGCTTTGCACAACAATTAACATTACATTTTAATATGAAATCCTGATTATTTTTTTTCATTTTAAGTACGGAATTTAAAATTTAATTTATTGTAGGGCATGACAAGGCAGGAATGTTGTAGGCTGGGACAGCTACTACACAGGCTCCCAGAATCACACTTGGAAACAAAATTGCAGCAATATCGCATTTGCATTTTTCAAAGATGGTGGTAATCTGAATTTGATTCAACACACCACTAAAAAAATGTAAATAATGGTGGAGATGTAAACGGGTAGTATTGTTGTATTTTCTATTTATAATGCTATGGGTGCAAAATGGTCAAAGCTTTTTTGTTTGTTTGTTTGGTCCCGCCTTAAAAATATGAAACCTTATAGCGACTCAATATGTAAAAAAAAAAATTGCACGTCTTTCAATTTTGAGTCTAGTCAAGCAATCAAACAAGAACTCTTAAAACCCGACTAGACAACAACTTTTATTCTAATTTTTTTTCTGTACAAATAAAAATACCCTTTGATGCTTAAAAGATGTAAAAATGTATATTGTTTCAGACAAAACAAAATAAATGCATCATAATCAATAAATAGCCAGGTAATTCTAAGGGTAAGTAAAAAGCGAATCTACTCACAATGATAGACACGATGATCGGTATCCTTATAACCCACCATGGAACACTGTGCTCATTTGTGTCCCAGCATCTGCAAAACAAAGCAAGTAGAACTTATGTAAAAGAAGCACAACATACTCCCTTCTGCTGGGGTTCCCTGAATGTCACGTATAGCAGCAGAACACCATTAGCAAGAACCTCCAGCAAAAATCATCTTAGAATTTTCCACGGGGCCTCTCATTTTGTCAATGAGTTGACCAATGATACCATTATCATTGGTCCAGATCAGTGGACATATGGGCTCTGGCAGAAAATGTGCATGCAGTGAAGCAGACGGTCATTAGGCGGATCTTCAAACAAAATTTGTGAAAGATCTTGGAGGAATACAATGACTTATTAAATTATGAGTGGATAGTGAGGTGGGACAAGAAGAATTGTTTCTTTCTTTCTTCCTTTCTTTTTTTATATTTTTATAATTCAAGTCATAGACCTTATGCGCTGGTATTGTTTAGGTGGCAGAGCCCCGCCCTGGCTAGCCTGGCTATTCTGCTAATATCAGCCAACATGGGAGAGAAAGGGTTAACAGAGTTAAAAATTGCTTGGAGGAGGCGGGGCATGCTAAATTTTTATTTCATGAAAATGTAAACAGAAGCCAAACAGAAAAAAATATTAAAATAAAAAATAACAGCTCAGCAAAAGCAATATAAATCATAAAGCAATTTACCTAAACAGGGGTGTAACAATAGACCCTGCAAGAGATGCAGCTGCAGGGGGCCCCAGAAGCCACAGGGGGCCCCATGAGGGGAGAAGTTTATTTTCCCTTTCCTGAGAGACTGACAACTAAGGGCACAGAGAGAAAAAGCTTTCTGCTCTCTGCACAATTGTTCTAATGACTGCATCTGCTCAGCCACTGATAAGGAATCATTCAGAGTAGAAAGTCCCTATTCAGTGTGCAGCAGGCTCTTGTGTACGACACCCAGCCCCCAATCTCTCTACCCCTCCCCAAGTACTGTAGTCAAGCTAGAGAAGTCTGAAGAGCCAGTTCTGCTCCAACAGAGAGGGACAGAATGAGTGTAATAAGCTGAGGCTGGGAGCACACTTGTCTGTCGGTTTTCTGTATGCGTTTTCTGCACACCATGTGTGTGAAAACACGCACATTTTATCACAGAAGCTAATGTAATGATAGAGAAAATGCGTGCAGTGCTTCACTGCTGTCTGTTTTTATCTGCATGAGGAAAACACATTCATTTAAGTGCGCACAGGGGGGCCCAGTGATTTCTAATTGCACCCCTGTGCCTAAAGACACAATGTAATGCTCAGTCAGTTAGTTTAACTTCCCAGGTCTGTTAGAATTCACATGCAGCGCTACATCAGCATTCACTATGCTCTGCTAATGTAGAGCTGCACAGCCTGAAGCCTAGCACAGTCTTATTCAACCTCCCTAAAGTACCACATCTATGATAACCAGCTGTAAGATCAACATATAGCTGGAAGTGTCCACTAAAAAATAGATATGTAAAGACTGAATAGGAGTGTAAGTCCTTGCCTCTCGTTAGAAGCATTTGACAGGTTTATTTTTCTTGGAAAAAAAAGCTTGTTCTGTGGATAACAAAGGCCCACTTCATCTGGTAATATACTGTGTGCCTATCTTGTGTCAAGAAAAGGTAAAGGAGGTCAATGTAACACACAAAACGCGTAGTTTGTTCATGTGGAATAAACCTGTCTAGGATATGCCTATATCAGGCTTTCTCAAGCAGGGTTCCTCGAGTACTCCGCAGGGGTTCCTTGGCATTTTCCTTCATCGTGGAGGAAGTATAATAGAGCACATTATAATATAAAAATAAGCACTAAATTAGGGGTCATATTAATAATGAGCACATTAATTAAAAGCACTAGGATAAGAAGACAGTGGCACTGTAATAGGGGGTAGTGAAATAAACAGCCTCACCTACTTTTAAAGACCACGCCTCCTGCAAAATAAATGCAGGGGTTCCTCGAGATCGAAAAAATTCTTTGCAGAGGTTCTTTGAGATCCAAAAGTTATTTGCAGGGTTTCTCTAGGGCAGGGGTGTCAAACTCAAATACAAAGTGGGCTGAAATTGAACACTGGGACCTAGTTGCAGGCCAACCTCAATGTCCACTGGTGTCTAATGTTCCCCCTCCAACTCCTATACAGTTCCCTGGTGTCTAGTGGGGCGCCACCCTACCCTATACAGTTCCCTAGTGCTTTTCCCCTACCTCCCCCAAAGGGTTTCCCTGGTGTTCTAGGGCTTCACCTTCTTCACCAGCTTCTCTGGTGGTCTAGAGAGGGCCAAACATAATGCAAAGTGGGGAAACCACTTGAGGGCCAAATTTAATGGCTCTGAGGGCCAGATTTGGCCCGCGGGCCGGAGTTTGACATGTATGCTCTAGGGTACAAAGGTTGAGAAAGGCTGGCCTATATGATACAGTACTTCAAAGTAAAAGAGTGCAGTCTTACACTTTTTTTCTTATTTAAAGAGAACCCAAGGTGTGTTTGAAGAATTTTATCTGCATACAGAGGCTGGATCTGCCTATACAGCCCAGCCTCTGTTGCTATCCCAAACCCCACTAAGGTCCCCCTGCACTCTGCAATCAGACATAAATCACAGCGGGCTGTGTTGACATCTGTAGTGTCAGTCTCGGCTGCTCCCCCGCCTCCTGCAGAGCTCCGGTCCCTGCCCCTGTCCCTTCCCTCCAATCAGCAGAGAGGGAAGAGATGCAGGCGGGGACTGGAGTTCTGCAGGAGGCGGGGAGAGCAGCAGACTGACACTATAGAGATAAACACAGCCAGATCTGACAAGCTGTTTGTCAGCAGCGTTGCTGTGATTTATGGAGGGATTGCAGAGTGCAGGGGGACCTTAGGGGGGTTTGGGATAGCAACAGAGGCTGGGCTGTATAGGCAGATCCAGCCTCTGTATGCAGATAATATTCTTCAAACCCACCTCGGGTTCTCTTTAAGTCACATGCAGGTACTACAATTCAGTAGCTCTTTATTGAGACCCACATGAGTGATGCAAACTCTCGCCAGTGAGCGTCATACTTACCCAGTATCCTCTAAATAAATCCTTGTCACTGTCCAAACAATAATGCATATGGTAGGGATACCTAATGAAGAAATAATAACATATAAACGTTTAGTATAACGTCAAAGAATTGAGATCTTACATCAGTCTGCAGTTAAAGTGGACCTGTACTCTTGTACAGGACAGAAGGAAAACAGAGATAAATGCACTCTGTATGTATTTAGAGAGTTTAGCCTGTCTAATTCCCCCTGATCTGTGACTAATCAGGGGCAAACGCAGGATTTTTAAGGGGGGGGTTCCTGAAAGGTCCAGAAGCATGTATGTCCCGAGTGCTTCCGAATACAGGTGGCTCCATACTGCCCATGCACAAAAGTGCGCTGGCGTATTACGGAGCTGCCTATCTTTGGAAGTACTCAAGGACACGAGTGTTTCTGAGGGCTTCTGGTAGCAGCAAATGTGAACGGGGGACAGCGCTGGAACAACTCCCCAAGAGAGGAACAGGAGATAGACTTAGTTTGGACAATTCAGTGGAATATGCTACATAGTTTCACATAGTGCAAGCGATACCCATATGATGCAGGGATATATGCATCTGCGGAAGATGTCGGCGCTACATAAATACTAAATAATAATATTTTGCCTCACCAGGATTGCACTTTTATTTAGCTTTCCTGTAAGACAAGAACACACAGTCAGCCAGCCAGCACTAGGGGAAGAGGGAAACAAAGGTGAATGAGGGAGGGCTGGTGCACACCAAGAGTGCTTCTGAGCGTTTTTCAAATCAACAGTGATTTGAAAAGCGCTTGGCTAATGTTACCCTATGTGGGTGTTCCCACAGCAGCGTTGTGATTTTTTCAAAATCGCAGGTATACTGCATGTAGCATGTTTTTGAGCAATTCATTCAAAAATCGCTCTGAAAATCACTTCACAAAATCACACTCACAAATTGCTAGCGATTGCTATTGTCATTTTGGCGTGCACTAGCCCAGAGAGAGGAGTGGAGAAATTGAGAATAGCCCCGGAGATGGAGCAGAGAACTTATCTGTATTGAAGTCCCACATCACACAGGCTACTTGCCTGTAATCGGACTCCTGTCCCTGTCAGTCTCTCACACAAGTCAGAAAGAAGCCCTCCTGGAGTCTAGGGACTGTCAAAAACTTTTCAGCTTGTTATCCACAGTTCCACACCTTATCCACACATGCAGTCATTATAACAATGGGGAGAGACCAGACAGATGTTTGCCCACAGACCCTGAGTCCAGGCAAGCTCTGCATCATGCTGTGCATATTTACCAGCTTGCCTGCACTCTAATTTCATCATGTCTGACACTTCTGTGCTGTGGAGAGTCCAGGACTCCATAATCAACATTCTCTCACTGTAGGCTGCATCTTCTTGTGAGGGTTGTGAGGGAAGCTCGGCTGCCTCTCTCATTCTATTAGCTGGAGGGAAGCACCAGAAGTAAGAAGGGAGGGAGAATGAGGCTGTTTATATTATGCGGGCTTCCCTGGCTGAATACACAGCTCAGTGCAGGGGGGAGGTTCCAGACACCCGGAACAGCCCCCTGAGTTCACCAGTGCCTAATCATAAGTGAAATTTGATCTCTCAGCTGTCAGCTCTCAGCCTAGTAATCTCAGCAGTCCTCACCAGAGCAGTTAATTTGTAATCACAGCATGTTAACCCTATGCCTGCTTCCATGGAAGCAGGAAGTAGACACACTGCAGATTTATTGCAGGATTTGTATCAGCTGTAACAAATAAGGCCAGGTTCACATTGGAGCGCATCCACTCCAGCACTGCGTTCCGCTCCGTGAAAGCGGAGCAAGCGGAAGGATCGTGCATGTCGGGAACGTCTGTTCCAGTGAGCGGTACGCAGGGAGCGGAAGGGAGCGCAACGCAGCAATGTGAACTTTCCCATTGGGAAAGCATTGCTTCCGCTGCTGCGTTCCACTCATCGGAGCGGAATGTAAGCTATTTTAGCTCCAATATGAACCTAGCCTAAATGTTTTTTTTTTTTTTTAAAGAGAACCTGAACTGAAAATAAAAGTCAAAATAGCCATACACAGGTCATACTTACCTCCTGTATAGTCTACTCCTCAATCTCTTTCTCCTCTCCTGCGTCCCAATGAGATCAAAGGAATTTTTCATCCTCCATTTTAAAAATGGCCATTACCCCACAACTGCTTCCTGGTCAGAACACTGTTAAACTGTAATATCACCCACTTGAGCCATACCGATACAAGGACATTACCTTGCACATTCAGTTGTAACTGACAGTTGCTGATATATAACTGACAGCTGCTGATATATAACTGACAGCAACTTGTATATTTCAGTTCTGACAAAATCTTGTCATAACTGGAAGGGATAACTGTAAGAAGAAAATGGTGAGCTTCTGAGTGGAACTGACAGCGAGGTTAGTATGAAATATTTATTTGCAGCTACGTCATGTGTTTATTTTAAATAATTTTACTGGCTCCAGCTTCCCTTTAAAGTTCTGAGTTCAGGTCCACTTAAACCATGATTCTGGGAATGACACAGCTCTTATTTTTATCTTAGTGACCATGCAGCCAATCATCATGGCATGTTGTCCTAATGTTCTAGAATCCCTGTGTTTCTTCATCTGGTTTATTTCTGTTTGACAGAAGTTCGGTGAGATTAAAACACTACGTACAGCCTGTCCTGTGAACTATGGAATCCCCTGCATGGCTTTAGATGCAAATAGAATTTCCCATGGATCAAAGCTCCTCAAGATAGCTCATTTTGTCCTCTTTAGATGTCTGAGCTTATAGTACGGATAAAGAATGCAACATTAGTAGCAAAGATTTTTTATAAGGCCTCGTTCAGACTATACACGCTGCCGTGCGCATTTTGGCAGCGCGTATAGTGTGCGACGCGCAAGAATGGTAGAAGGGCATAGACAGCCCTTCTACCGTTCCCATCATATGCGCTGCGTGGCAGCGCGATTGCGCTATCGCGTGCTGCACGCATTTTTGGTAATCGCAGCGCAGATCCCATTCATTGTAATGAATGGGATCTGCAGCGCAGCGCATAGTAGCGCAGATGGCGTGCGATCGGACGCGTTGCACATCCATCTGCGCTAAATGATGTGAACGAGGCCTTAAGATTGCATCTTTCTGTCACAGCTGCAGTTACAGTTGTAGTTTTAAAATCACACTCTGTCTTTTAAAGCGGAACTCCAGTGAAAATAATGTAGTAAAAAAAGTGCTTCATTTTTTACCATAATTATGTATAAATGATTTAGTCAGTGTTTGCTCATTGTAAAATCTTTCCTCTCCCAGATTCACATTCTGACATGTATTACATGGTAACATTGTTACTGTGGGCAGGTTATGTAGCTGCTCCTAGCTGTTTTGGCTGTTAGAGACAGCTGTAAACAGCTAATTCCTGTCTGTGAACATTGTTACATTGTGGCAGTTTGCCCAGAGTACCGCGGTACTAAGAGCTTCTTGTGGGAGGGGTTTCAGCACAAAATCAGTCATACAGCACCCCCTGATGGTCTGTTTGTGAAAATCATTATATTTCTCATGTAAAAGGGGGTATCAGCTACTGATTGGGATAAAGTTCAATTCTAGGTTGGAGATTCTCTTTAAACTATGAAACAAAGCAGAAATAATGACCCATTGAACTTTCCTGCAGTAATACATTATCACAAACTGCCTTTCACTGTTTATTTGCTGTTTAAGTGCTCCAGAAAACAGGACTGTATTCAACCCAGTGGGTCGAAGAGCTCAGAGAAGCTCTTTTGGATATATAACTAAAGTTTTTTTAATTCTTCCTGTACTGGAAAACAATATAAGAGTCTTTCTTTGCTACTAATGTTTTATTTTTTTAGCTGTATTACACATACAATCGATTATGTCATAAGTTTATTTTCCCTTCAGGCTTGCTTTAAAGAGGAGCTGTCAGCCATTCTATCTCACAAAAAACAACAACACATATATAAGTAGATAAATACTTACTCTACTTACACAACATATGTATTGCACTGTCCACATTTTGATTTTAGTGATTTCTTAGCATTTCCCATTTTAACTGTGGCTATTTTGAAGCCAATCCTGATGTAATTTCCCCCCTTACTCACCTCTGCCTGATTTTCCCGCCCCTTTACTATATAAAGTGCATTGTCTCAGCATGAGAAATATTGGCCAATCAGAGAGGAACAGAGGTGTGGGAGGGGAAAACAGGAGGGAAAGATGCTTCAGCCAATCAGGCTGCATTAGTTAAGTCTAAAGGTGGCCACACACCATACAATTTTTTAAATATCTGTTCAATTTAAGAATTGCAATCAATTTTTCTGACTGATTGTAACATTTCAAAAATATGACCAATGTACCACACACCTGTGTTCAATGTTTCCCCAATTATGAATAAATATGATAAAAATGATAACAATGATTGGAAACTCTGACAAAATTGCTAGGGTGTGTGTATTAATAAATAGACAATCGAACACACACCATACAATCTTTAGAAAGATTGAAGAAAAATATCTAGCATTCCGGATCGATAAAAATCGAAGAAAATGGGAAATCCGATCGGATTTTTCAGTCGAATAAAAAAAAAAGCTTTCGATTTTTTTCGGGCGATCCGATCGTTTTTATCGAATTGCTGTAAAATCGGATTATTTTATTGAATCGTGTGTGGCCACCTTAAGGGGAAGTAGAGAAGCAAAAAAGGACAACCCAGCATGCCCTGCAACTTCCTTTTTGTGTACCAAATTTTGTGTGCACCAAATAAGAGTCAACTGGGGAATGATCAGTTATCAACAAGCAAAGTAATAATGATTGTAACTTTTGGATTGCCTGGTTAGCATCCTTATTGTTTACCAGATAAAAATAATTGATTTTTTATTTTATGCCGGACAGTTACACTGTAAGATGCTTTAATGGTATTGGTATTCTAGCACATTACATAGCTACAGGGAAGCTGCCTTCCTATAGGTCACGCTACTCGCGGCCACATGTGCAGAATGTTGCACCAGTCTATGCTCCATACGCGATGTGTCAAGCGAAACAGAAATTGCAAATTACCTTTGCTGAAAGCCTTTCATTGTACCGGCACTCCTCTTACCTACACTGCTAGGATAACCAGTATTTACCTTCATCAGCTTCAATCAGCACAATTCCAATCTGATTATAATTGCACAGGATCTCATTTGCCTTTTGTGTGGAAGCTGTAAATGGCCAGATCTTAATTGCTCTGGCACAACCCTATGAATCTCTGTGCCCAGATGAAGAGTGGCAGAAATTGCTGCTTTACATTCAGTTCTCGTTATGCTCTTTAAATTACAGTTGAATTCAAAGAATGCTGGATTCCTGGCTTCTGCTGAAGCCAATTCTTATGTGACAACACACTGAGCACAACCTGACATGTATGAGTGGCGTCACCAGTGCTATAGTGTTCATCCAGAGTATGTGATTTACAGGATTGATTCCTTTCAGTCAGGGGCGTAACTAGACATCACTGGGCCCCCCTGCGAAACTTTGGATGCCCCCCCCCCCAACCCCACCTCCCTCGCTGCCTGAACAGGAAAACTGAGGACCAATGTGTTTTCCCCATGCAGATAAAAACACTTAGATTTAAAGGGAACCTTAACTGAGAGTGATATGGACGTTTCCTGTTAAACAATACCAGTTGCCTGGCAGTCCAGCTGATCTCTGTGGCTGCAATAGTGGCTGAATCACACCCTGAAACAAGCATGCAGCTAATCCAGTCTGACTTCAGTCAGAGCACCTGATCTGCATGCTTGTTCAGGGGCTGTGGCTAAAAGTATTAGAGACACAGGATCAGCAGGCGATTCAGGCAACTGGTATTATTTTAAAAGGAAAAATCCATATCCTTCTCAGTTTAGGTTCCCTTTAAAGGACAACAGAAGTGAGAGGGATATGGAGGCTGCCATATTTATTTCCTTTTAAGCAATACCAGTTGCCTGGTTTCTCTGCTGATCCTCTGCCTCTAATACTTTTAGCCACAGACCCTGAACAAGCATGCAGCAGATCAGCAGTTTCTGACTTTATTGTCAGATCTGACAAGATTATCTGCATGCTTGTTTCAGGTGTGATTCAGTCACTACTACAGCCAAATACACCAGGAGCACTGCCAGGCAACTGGTATTGTTTGAAAGGAAATAAATATGGCAACCACCATATCACTCTCACTTCAGTTCCCCTTTAAAGGAAATGTCAGGCAATCTATGCTACCCCCAGATCTATTTACCTGGGGCTTCCTCCAGCCCCTTGCAGCCGACAAGTTTCTCATCGCAGCTCTGCTCCCAGAACGTACATACACACACAGCCGTATTATTTTACTACATGAGAGCACATGCTATATGGAGGAACAACAATGACATGCTAAACATGTGTCCGTAATCAGACACCATAAGGTCACTAGCCTGTGTGTGATAAGAATCTAGGAATCTCTTCTGAGGGATTGCTGAATAAGGGCCAGTCTACAACTTTTTTTCAACCTTTGACTCCTTTGTTTGTAACTTTGTACATGAAGTCATCAGAACTTACTTACATACTGCAGTGTGAGACAGATGCTTTTTACAAACCCTAGGGAGCAGGGACAGTGTACAAATTCCAAAGTGGGTATGATTCCTTATCTGTGTGGTGGACACATGCAGTCAATATAACAATGGTACAAGAACAGAATACGTTTTATCTCCATGCCCTTAGTTGTCAGTATCTCAAACTTTTCCCGCCATGGGCCCCCTGTAGCTTCTGGGCCCCCTGCGGAGGCATCCCTTGCAGGGTCTATTGTTACGCCCCTGCTTTCAGTTGCTCATTGTGCTCACAAGCAGTATCAGCAATGGCAACAGATATCCCTGCTAGTTTTGAGGTGTGCGCTAAGGTGCATACACTTGTACAAGTAATGTCGCCTGCAGTATCTCAATCCCTTGGGCGACACTTCAGGGCTGAGTTCTGTACAGAAGCATCCCTAGCCTGCAGACTAGCGGTGCTTTCTGTTGCTATGGAGGGAGAGCATGGACGAGGCTCACAGCGGAGAGGGTTTATGAAGGAATAGTAAGGAGAACAATGGGCTCCATATTTCCAGATCTCTTGCTTGCAACCATCCAGTGCATGTGCTACGCATAGCCTGAATAACTTTTTCTAGGTAGTAAAGAGCACATGATAGCAGAGAGCTACTGTATATTTGGTTTAATTTATGTAAACAGGCAGCTGGGAAGAGACTCAGATTAGCATGATCTGGTCTATTTTAGGATGACAGCACTAAACATATCCATTATTATTACTGCTAAACAGTAACATTCAATGTAACTTTCAAAAAAAATATACTTTTGAATTTTTTTTTATAGTTGTCCTTTAAAGAGACACTGAAGTGAGTAAAAAACTCGCTTCTTCTCTTATATTCAGCAGGGGCATGTGTGCCCCTGCTAAACCGTCGCTATCCCGCCGCACAACGGGGGTCCCTTACCCCCCAATTCTCCCCCCCCCCCTGCAAAATCTACGACCAACTTTGCTGCTCCTAGAGGAAGGGCTAACGGCTTCAGCCCTGCCTCACAGTGCGTCTATCAGCGGCGCATCACCGCCTCTCCCCGCCCCTCTCAGTGAAGGAAGACTGAGAGGGGCGGGGGAGAGGCGGAGATACGCGCTGACAGACGCGCGTGAGGCAGGGCTGCAGCGGTTAGCCCTGCCTCAATGCGGAAGAGATCCCCGCGAGGACGGAGGAGATTTGGGGGTAAGGGACCCCCGTTGTGCGGCGCGATAGCGGCAGTTTAGCAGGGGCACACATGCGCCTGCTGAATATAAGAGAAGAAGCGAGTTTTATACTCGCTTCAGATTCTCTTTAAAGGGACACTTATGTCAAACAAAAAAAATTAGTTTTACTCACCTAGGGCTTCCAAAAGCCCCCTGCAGCTGTCCGGTGCCCTCGCCGTCTCCCTCCGATCCTCCTGGCCCAGCCAGCAGCCACTTCCTGTTTCGGTGACAGGAGCTAACAGGCTGGGGACGCGAGTGATTCTTCGCATTCCCAGACACATTAGCACCCTCTATGCTGCTATATGATATATGATATATGCTATAGCAGCATAGATGGCGCTATTGTGGCCAGGAACGCGAAGAAACACTCACATCCCTAGCCTGTCAGCTCCTGTCACCGAAACAGGAAGTGGCTGCCGGCAGGGCCAGGAGGATCGGAGGGAGACGGCGAGGGCACCGGACAGCTGCAGGGGGCTATTGGAAGCCCCAGGTGAGTAAAACTCATTTTTTTTTTTTTTACTTAAGTGTCCCTTTAAAGCAGATCCAAGATGAAAAACTAACTATAACAAGTAACTTGTTGATATATCTTATCTAAAGTTTAGATAGTTTGCACGGCAAATCTAGCTGCAAACAGATTCAACAGTTTATGTTTGATTTATTCCTGTGATACAACAAGGGCGGCCATGTTTTGTTTGTCACATTACACACAGGCAAGCTGCAACTGCATCTCTAGCCCTCAGCTCCCTCCTCCCCTCTGCCTCTGAAATCTCTGGCTAGTAACCTCCTCCTCCTCTTGCCCAGACTGAGCTCCCATAAGCCCTTGCTATATGGAGTGTCAAGGCACTTTGAGCTGTGGGTGAGGCTTGTTTAGTTTATAGGGAATTAGAGTATTAGAACAAAACAAAAAAAGTATTTGGCTTGAGAAATGCCCTATAAACTATATGAAAGGAACACAATTATGCAATGAGTAAAAGTTTATCTCGGATCCAATTTAAGCCCCAACCAAACCCTGGCTAGCTGCTTTCCCCTTCCCCCCATAAAACTTAAAGACCAGTGCGAATTTGCATTGATTAGCACTGACCAATGCAATTTGAATTGAGTAGTGTCAATTTCATGTGTTTTTTTGTAATCCATTCCGTTGAGGAAAAAAATGGACTACTTGCTGAAGATTTTCACAACACACACTGTTCCGCATGCAAATCACATGTAATAAAGTCAATGGTTTTGCAGGCCAATGGGAATTTTAGCATGTTTGATGCAAATTTTCACACCCGTTTTCTCATCTAACATGGTTCTTCTTCTGGGTTCATTTAGTCTGGAGAAAAGACGCCTTAGAGGGCATCTAATATGTATAAGTACATCAGAGGGCAATATAAAAGCTTGGCGGATGAGATTTTTGTCCCTAGGCTTTCACAAAAGACTAGAGGACTTGATCTGCGCATGGAGGAAAAACATTTTAGCCATTTATTAAGGAAAGGGTTCTTTACAGTAAGAGTGATTAAAATGTGCAACGCATTGCCACAGGAAGTAGTTATGAAAAATTCTATATCTGCATTTAAAGGGGGCTTAGATGCTTTCTTTGCATTGAAAGACATCCATGGCTATACAGTGGGTTGCAAAAGTATTCGGCCCCCTTGAGTTTTCCACATTTTGACATATTACTGCCACAAACATGAATCAATTTTATTGGAATGCCACATGAAAGACCAACACAAAGTGGTGTACATGTGAGAAGTGGAACGAAAATCATACATTATTCCAAACATTTTTTACAAATAAATAACTGCAAAGTGGTGTGTGCATAATTATTCGGCCCCCTTTGATCTAAGTGCAGTCAGTTGCCTATAGACATTGCCTGATGAGTGCTAATGACTAAATAGAGTGCACCTGTGTGTAATCTAATGTCAGTACAAATACAGTTGCTCTGTGAGGGCCTCAGAGTCTAAGAGAATATTGGGAGCAACAACACCATGAAGTCCAAAGAACACACCAGACAGATCAGGGATAAAGTTATTGAGAAATTTAAAGCAGGCTTAGGCTAGTAAAACTATTTTCAAAGCCTTGAACATCCCACGGAGCACTGTTCAAGCGATCATTCTGAAATGGAAGGAGTATGGCACAACTGTACACCTACCAAGAGACAAGGCCATCCACCTAAACTCACAGGCCGAACAAGGAGAGCGCTGATCAGAAATGCAGTCAAGAGGCCCATGGTGACTCTGGACGAGCTACAGAGATCTACAGCTCAGGTGGGAGACTCTGTCCACTATTAGTCATGCACTGTACAAAGTTGGCCTTTATGGAAGAGTGGCAAGAAGAAAGGCATTGTTAACAGGAAGCATAAGAAGTCCCGTTTGCAGTTTGCCACAAGCCATGTGGGGGACACAGCAACCATGTGGAAGAAGGTGCTCAGGTCAGATGAGACCAAAATGGAACTTTTTGGCCAAAATGCAAAACGCTACGTGTGGCAGAAAACTAACACTGTACATCACTCTGAACACACCATCCCCACTGTCAAATATGGTGGTGGCAGCATCATGCTCGGGTGTGCATCTCTTCAGCAGGGACAGGGAAGCTGGTCAGAGTTGATGGGAAGATGGATGGAGCCAAATACAGGGCAAACTTGGAAGAAAACCTCTTGGAGACTGCAAAAGACTTGAGACTGGGGCGGAGGTTCACCTTCCAGCAGGACAATGACCCTAAACATAAAGCCAGGGCAACAATGGAATGGTTTAAAACAAAACATATCTATGTGTTAGAATGGCCCAGTCAAAGTCCAGATCTAAGTCCAATCGAGAATCTGTGGCAAGATCTGAAAACTGCTGTTTACAAACGCTGTCCATCTAATCTGACTGAGCTGGAGCTGTTTTGCAAAGAAGAATGGGCAAGGATTTCAGTCTCTAGATGTGCAAAGCTGGTAGAGAGATACCCTAAAAGACTGGCAGCTGTAATTGCAGCAAAAGGTGGTTCTACAAAGTATTGACTCAGGGGGCCGAATAATTATGCACACCCCACTTTGCAGTTATTTATTTGTAAAAAATGTTTGGAATGATGTATGATTTTCGATCCTCTTCTTCTCACATGTACACCACTTTGTATTGGTCTTTCACGTGGAATTCCAATAAAATTGATGCATATTTGTGGCAGTAATGTGACAAAATGTGGAAAACTTCAAGGGGGCCGAATACTTTTGCAACCCACTGTAATTACTAGGTATTGCCCAGTAGTGTTGATCCAGGGATTTTATCTGATTGCCATCTGGAGTCGGGAAGGAATTTTTTCCCTTTTGGGGCTAATTGGACCATGCCTTGTAAGGGTTTTTCGCCTTCCTCTGGATCAACAGCAATATGTGAGGGCGCAGGCTGGTGTTGCATTTTATTTTCTGGTTGAACTCAATGGACGTATGTCTTTTTTCATCCCAAATAACTATGTAATTAAAGATTTCCTGTGTAGTCACAGTGATGTCATGTTGCTATGGAGATTTAAAATCAAATGTGAAAATGTGCATTAAAATGCACATAGAAATGCAGGCGTTTTCACAAATTTGCATTTAAAAAGCATGTCCACAACATACTCAAATCACATGTGAAACAGAGGAAATGGGCCCTAAAGCATGCCTCAACTGCTAATTTATTCAATTTATTTAAAAAAATGTTTATTGCAGTGTGGGCACTGGGTGGCAGTTTTGATACATTAAAGAGGTCTGACTGCAGAATGGCCCAGCTCCCATTCACCAGGGTTAGGATGTACATGCAAGCCAATACAATTGAATGGAAGCTTTTAATGTGATCCAGCTGGGTGGAAACCAATGTCAAGGCCACTCTGGTGCAAACAGATATTAGTCTGGATCCCACACTACAAGTGCATAAAAAAAGGGTGCAGTGAAGAAAGGGCTTGGCGAATTGGCGCGAGTGGATAACGAAATCTGATAACGATAAACATCATTGTCAAACTTGGTTAACAATAAATACCATTGTAATTACAGACGGGAAATAATAATGAAAAGATATTAACGTTAAAAATCGTTACACAATTATACAATACAGCTTAACCCAACCCTACCCTCCCACAGACCATCCCCTGGTGGTGCCTAAAGGTGCGTACACACGTCGGATTTGCGCAAACGACCCGTCGTTTGGACGTCCAAACAACCGGTCATTCGGACGTCAAATCGGGTGTGTGTACAGTCTGTCGTTCAGCTGATAAGAGCGGACTTGAGGATCCTGCTAGCTTCTTTTGCTAACAAAATCATAATTTATTGGGTGAGAACTGCTTAGCAGATGTCTCTAGTGTTATTAAAGCCTGAACTCAGAACGCCCTCTCTGCTCTTAAAGATTTGAAGATAAGCAATAGCATAATAACCTTTAAAGAATAACATTTCTTTGTTACAGCTGATACAAATCCTGCAATAAATATGCAGTGTGTCTACTTACTGCTTTCAAGGAAGTGGATATATTGCTAACTTCCTGTGTTTAAAAATTAGCTGCTCTGCCAAGGCAGAGGAGATTCCTGAGCTGACACAGCTGAGAAATAAAATTATGGTGGTGATCATTCACAGGTGAGGGGGAATTAGACAGGCTAAACTCTCTAAATACATACAGGATGCATTTCTCTATGTTTTCCTTCTGCCCTGTGCAAGAGTTCAGGTCCACTTTAATCTATTGGAAAGTGGGAGGCAGTGAGCTTACTGCCAGTCCCAAAATTTAGTTGGGATTTAGGCATTAAAGGGTCATGAAGTTACATGTCAAAACAAACAAACACAGAACATTTATATTGCGCTTTTCTCCTGGCGGACTCAAAGCGCCAAAGCTGCAGCCACTAGGATGCGCTCTATAGCAAGCCAAGGTCTCCTACTGAATAGGTGCTGGTTTACTTAACAGGCAGAGCTGAGATTTGAACCCAGGTCTCCTGTGTCAGAGGCAAAGTCCTTAACCATTACACTATCCAGCCATGTGACATGGGTATTAATTAAAGTACGTTAAAATGATACAATTTTACCGGTACTTATGGCAGTTATGTTGTGTAAGTTGTGGAAATAGTGCAAGTCCCGTTATGTAGGCAACACATGTGTTGTAAGTATAGCATGTGTTAGAATAGCAATGTGCATGTTGCCTAGTTAGTTTAGGTTGCGCTATTTGCGCAATTCCTCCTATATAACTGCCTTTAGTACCGGTATTCAGGATTAGTACTATACACAGTATACAGTGGTTATATATAGTGGTTTATCACATTGAATAATTATTTTTATATTAGGTTTACTTGACTGTAAAATACAATAAAAAGAGAAAAGCATACCCCATCCAATGAACAAATAGATAGTAAAATGTCTGTTTGGAGAAAAGATCACCACCAGGAGAGTGTGCAGGTAAAGTCCTTCCACCAGCAGCCAGTAGAAATTTGCCGTCACACAATAATGAACAAACACTAAAATAATCTTGCAGCCAATCTATAACAGAAAACAAATACATACTTATAGAGTTTATTTTAAAGTGCACATAGGTGCTATGCAAAACAGTTCTAAATTGCTCACCAAAGAAGTAAAGTGTGTTTGGTTATCTATTGTTGGATTGAAGAGTAAAAGAAGCACTACTATTTCTAGCACAACTTGGATTCTTTCTTTCTTTAGCTGTCTAAATTTTAAAGTGAATTTACGTACAGTATGTCAGTGATGCTCAAGTCATTTTCATCTCTACTGTACATGTGGCCAGTTAAGATAGCATTTCCAAAATTGCCAATGTGGTCAATTTTCACCTCTGTGTTACCATGGCAACAGTTTGCTGGAATTTTTGTTGTTGTTGTTGTTAACCAACTGATAAGCTGATTGACAGTCCCACCTACCATTTGAGGGCTGGTATTTGTGTTTGATGTTGTATGTTTGTATATGCACAGACAAATAAAATACCATAACTAAAATAACATTGCCAAAATCCTTGCAGTTTATACTGCTGAGCTATGATTTTACTTTAAAGAGAACCTAAGGCAGTGCGGGGGGAGGGGGGGCAGATGGGACACAGAGGCATGTTCCCTCCCTCATGACATTCCTCTGTGTCCCCCAACCGCCGCTCTCTGCATCCCCCACCGCACTATAGCCCCCCACAGCCACGCTATAGCGCCCCCCACCACTGCACTATAGCCCCCACGAAATTAGTGATAATATTTATTGCTATCTTGGAGGGTAATTGGAGGAGAGGGATTCCCTGCTCTAACGCCCACTAGGGGCGTTCCTGCAGACTTTCCAGAGCTGCCATTGGGCTGCTCTCTCTCCCTGGCCCTGCCCTCTGCCACCCCCGTCACCCTGCGCGCTGGGAGAGAGAGATCTCTCTCCTTCCAGCATCATGACCCAGAGGTCACATTTGTGAAAGTGGACCCTAGCAGGGGAGGCAGAAAGTGGCGTGGTTGGCAGCTACCTAATCTGCCCAGCCCCCCGGATCAGGTAGCCTAGGTTTTTTTAATTATATGAGCCCACCTCGGGCTCTCTTTAAAGAGACTCTGTAACATCAAAAACCTCCCCTGGGGAGTACTCACCTCGGGTGGGGGAAGCCTCCGGATCCTAATGAGGCTTCCCACGCCGTCCTCTGTCCCACGGGGGTCTCGCTGCAGCCCTCCGAACAGCCGGCGACAGACCCGACTGTAGCTTCAATATTTACCTTTGCTGGCTCCAGCGGGGGCGCTGTGGCTGCTTTCGGCACGGAAATAGACGGAAATACCCGATCTCCGTCGGGTCCGCTCTACTGCGCAGGCACCGGAAACTTGCGCCTGCGCAGTAGAGCAGACCCGACGGCGATCGGGTATTTCCGCCTACTTCGGAGCCGACAGTCGTCAGAGCGCCTGCACAGGAGCCGGGAAGGTAAATATTGACGTCACCGCTGCACGGAGGGCTGCAGCGAGACCCCTGAGGGATGGAGGACGGCGTGGGAAGCCTCATTAGGATCCGGAGGCTTCCCCCACCCGAGGTGATTCCCCCCCAGGGGACGTTTTGTCGTTATAGTTCCTCTTTAAGAAACCCCATCATACATGCCAGTGACCAAATTGACACTTCCTGGGACAAAAGAATAAAAAGTATAAAATGAAAAATACATCTTTCACACAAAATTGTAAAATTGAAATACATACATATAAATACACATTTCTCTTACAGTAAAATGCACTATAAATTATTTTTTTCCATGCCGCTGTCACATAAATCTGACAGATCTGTTTTGGACTAGTCCATCTCCTCATGTGGGATTCTCAGTATCTCTATAGTCTACAAAAGCACTTCCTGGAAAGGATCTATACCAGATATGGGCAAACTTGGCCCTCCAGCTGTTGAGGAATTACAAGTCCCACAATGCATTGCAGGAGTCTGACAGCCACAATCATGACTCATAAAGGCAAATGCTTTGTGGAACTTGTAGTTCCTTAACAGCTGGAGGGCCAAGTTTGCCCATGCCTGATCTATACAAAGATGTCAGTCAGATTCTCTACTCACTTATGCGATTTTGACACTTGGACTGAGCAACTGCATTTTAGTAAGTACTTTTGTAAACAAGAAAGTAACTGAGAACTTCCCATGAGAAGTTGGACTACTCCAAAACCTGACAGATCTGTTCAATTTTCACTACCCAATGTAAGTGACAGTGACCTAGGAAAAAAGAAAGTTATGTTACATTTTTTAACTGGGAGAAATGTATATTTATATGTATGTATTTTAAAATGTATTTATTTATTTTGCAATAGATGCCATTTACAACAATAATAATTTAGGGTAATTATTGATTACATCACATGTACATTAAAAAAAAAAAACGTCATTACCAGAGAGTCCGGACAGGAGTATGAGCTGGAGTATAGAAAATCATCCTTCACTAATACAGAGATGGCTTTCAAAATAAATGAGAGGAACAAGTTCAGATGGATATAGTTCCTTGTACAATGCAGCTTTCTGTATAAAAAAAGATCAAAATATTGTAGCAGCACTTCACAAACAATTCCTATCTTAATTGAAAAAAAATATTTCAATCGATAATGTTCCTTTAAAAGGTGAAACTAATATATGAAATTGGAACCCTTTGCAGGTGTTTTGGATTCATTAGCTGATTAGAGTCTGCCATCTTGAGCCTAGAATAGTGAACATTTTCAAAATATTCTAATAGTCTAAGATTTTGATGTTGGGGTTTTCATAAGCTGTAAGCCATAGTTAACAAAATTATAACAAATAAAGGCTTGAAAATGTCTCGCTTTGCATGCAATGAGTTTATTTCATATATTGGTTTTACCTTCTAAGTTTAATTACTGAAATACATGAACTTTTGCACAATATTCTATTTTCCAGTGTCACCTGTATGTCCTGTCTCTAGACAAAACATGGGCACAGGGCTTTGGACATGCCTGATATTGAAAGAAGTGTTAGCACAAGTTGATGTAAATTTATTAGGGATGCTCGCTGAATTCCGTGGAATTGTAAATTCCGTGATTCCGGCCGGAATTAGGTCATTTCCGATTCCGGTAGTCGGAACAGAATTGCTAAACCTCTCAAACGGAATTCCACGTTGGCCTTTAATGTACCATTCTGATCAATTCAATCGAAAAAGTAGCATGATTAAGGATTTGTACTTTTTTAAAAGCCAGCTTACATACCTTTGCCAGGATTTGAACCCAGATCTCAGTGTGTAGTAGGTATCTGTCTTACCCACTAGACCACCAACCACACTACATGCTAGGCCAGCTTTAGCTTGTAGTGTGGTTGGTGGTCTAGGGGGTAAGACAGATACCTACTACACACTGAGATCTGGGTTCAAATCCTGGCTAAGGTATGTAAGCTGTTTTGAAAAACTGCAATTCCCTACAGGATGATAAAAATGGATGGATGGATGGAGGAGGAGAGAGAGAGAGAGAGAGAGAGAGAGAGAACAGGAAATTGCAATTCCGAGCATGCCTAAAATTTATGCCAATGTATGCATTTTTAAAAAATGTACAATCTCCATAAAATTATCATCAACACAGAAAAAAATTGCCCCTCATTGATCATCCCTAGTCTATATCTAGATTTTTGCTTAAAACCACAGTTCTAGTTTCATTTAATATTCAAAACAACCATATGCAGCATGTCAAATCATTTCAGTTCCAAACCAAACTGAAAAACTCTTGTGATGTTTTCGGCTTATGTGGCTGATGCTCAGCTGGTGTAAAATATTTAATTGTTAACTTGCCTGAGGTTATTACCTCTCAGCGAGTCTGTCTCTTCTCAGCCTTGAAGGTCATGAAAGACAATTCAGTTTGAGCTAATATTATCTCACTACAGGAGTTGCAGCTCTTTCATATGGAATATGAAAAACAAAGTTTGGCATCAGATTAAAAACCAAGAGAGAGGCTGAGTTTATCCAACGCAGAGGGAATACACCAGTGCCATATCAAACTGACATATCTGATTAAAATGTTTTCCTTTTATTTGCCTTTTAGTATTGTTTTCAAATACCTTAAAAGTATTTGAAGGAACCCAGTAAGGAAAAATCATGTTCTTCTCCAATAACAAAACAGAAATGTGATCTAATAGTTTTCATAACCTCACTGGAATTACAAGTCATGTTCTCTGTCTATGAGTGATGGCTAAAAACCCAAGAGATCTCGTGAGGTCATCATGGGAGATACACATTTTTCTGACTTGTGTGCAAATTTAAAGTGAATTGTATGCAGCTTGAAACTGGGCTAATCTCAGCTGACAGGAAGTGACTAGTATGAGCCCAGTTCCGGTAAAATGTGCATCAAAGGACAACTATAATTTTAAAATTTAAAATACATACAGTACATTTAAATGTTCATCCCCCAGAGCAAAATACTATATATAAAATAACTATATACAGTATTACTTTTTTCCTATACCATCGTCACTTACAGTAGGTAGTGAAAATCTGACAAATCTGACAGTTTTGGACTATTCCATCTCCTCATGGAGGATTTTCACTAATTCCTTTAGTTACAAAATTACTCACTGTACGGCGGTTGCTCAGTCCAGCTGCCAAAATAGTGTGAAAATGAGTAGGCAGGCTGGCTGACATATTTCTAATCCTTTCCTGGGAGTGCTTTTGTAAAGAATAAAGGTAATACTCAGAATCCCTTATGAAGAAATGGACTAGTCCAAATTCTGATAGATTTGTCATCATTTTGCTACCTATTGTATGTGACAGCAACATAGGAAAAATGTAATTTATATGGCATTTTTCTCTGGGAGAAATGTACATTTTATATGTAGGTATTTAATTTTTTTTTTAACGGTAGTGGTCCTTTAAATGTACATGCAATTTGGAAAAATTATCATCTCGTTGACAATGTATATTTGCAAATGCCACCAAAGATATCTCTATAGTCATAAACCAGTAAACCAGCTGCTCAGGTTGCCACATCCACAAGTGGTATCAATACACATGGGTCTTAATCCTCAGCACTTACACAGTACACAGGGGACCTGCAGTCACCCACACAGTGCTCAGACAGTGAGAAAGTGACCATCACCCTGGGAAGAAAGTAACAGATCCAATGGTCACTGATACTTTAAACAGGATATCCATTATTCACTTTAAAACATATAAAAAAACAGTACTCACTTCGAGGGCCCTTCAAACAGGGACCCTTCAGATATAAACCAGAATATAATGTGTTAAGCACACAAATCCTCATTCACGGTTTCCAGACAATGCTCAGACAATGCCCCGCGCAGCGGATCATTCAGAAACAGCCTTATCAGTCTGCAGACAGACTGTACACACACTGTACTGTCACTGGAACGCCCGTCCAGTGGGAGGGTCTGACGGACCTGTCGTTTCAGCAAATCAAGCGTGTGTATGGGCCCTAAGCCTCATACAACAGTGAAGGACTCGCACGGCGGGGATCGGCACCCGATCCTGCAGTCAACATTGCAGGGACAACACTGCATGGATGCGCAAATAGCCTGCAGGCTAGAAATATGTTCTGTTGCTATGCGGGGGTGGGGAGGGCTAATGACAGATCGGTACAGTTGTGAAGTCGTGCAGCAGGCAGGGTGGGTGGGGAAAATAAAGCTCACGGCCAGCAATCAGCCGAATCTAATCCATCTAATCCACCTGGCTGATCACTGGCAGAGGCATCCGGGGTGCTGTACCCATGCTAAATCATTGGCAGAGCAGTATATTCACATCCTCTCTGCCATTACATTTGACAAATGCATAGAAGGCAACAATTGGAACACTGTTCAGGGTGTAACTCCTTGGTGTCCGATCTCCAACCTCTCCTTCATGCATTGTCTATTTCTCTACTCTCCTCATAGTACGTATGTTATTGTCACTTACTGTAAGTAGTAAAAATGTGACGCATCTGACAGGTTTAGACTGGTTAATCTTCCCATGGGGAATTCTCAGTATTTCCTTATTCTTTACAAAAGCACCCTATGGAAAGGATGTTGACAATGATTTTGACTGACCTATATATATAATTAATGGTTCACTTTACTCTGGGGACATCTTTGTTTACTTTTTAAATATTACTTCATTGATGGAGTCAAACATGACATAAGGCAAATAGATCAATATTCTATAAGGAAGTACGTTAACATCAAAACATTTTTATTTATAACATGAATATCGTTTCACATCCTATATATGGCAGGACATCTGACAACACAATAATAGCCACTATAGCATTTTCAATCTTGGCCTGTTTAGTGAACCCAGAGAGGACGCACACATTCTTTTTCCTACTGGTAGTTTGAATGTGTTTGACCTTATAACTTTTCAAGGGACTACCTAGTCTCCTCATGTGGTTTTTAGGCCTCCTCCCAAGCCTGAGCCACGGCTCACCATAGAGTCAAGGAACTTATTATTCTCTGACTGGTTCTACCTCTCTCCTTGGGTCACTGGACAATTATTTTTATCCCTAACCCAACTTAGAACCTAACTCAACTTAGAACTACTAAAACTAAATTGTGAAACTCTATACAATTTTTAATCCCCTTCATGATCCCTCTTCCCCCTGTTCATTGCCTCCCCGTTACCATTACACTATTACCTACATTTCAAATAGGCCCAGGTACCCTCCTATTTTATTCTTTAGGTACCACTCTGTATATTATTATTATTATTTACTTGTCACTTAACTGTCCCTCAGAGAGGCTCAAAATCTAATTCCTACTATAGTCATATGTCTATGTATGTATCGTGTAGTGTATGTATCGTAGTCCAGTGCCAATTTAAGGAGAAGTCAATTAACGTATCTGTATGTTTAGGGGATGTGGGAGGAAACTGGAGTGTCCGGAAGAAACCTACGCAGATATGGGTAGAACATACAAACTTCGTACAGATAGTGCCCTGGCTGGCATTTGAACCAAGGTCCCAGCGTTGGTTGCATTATATGGATTATCTGATCTCTTGTGTATTTCTTTTCAATAAATAATCTCCAAGTTTTGAAAAACGTTTTGACTTGAGTTTTGCTTGTGTCTCTCCAGATCCAGACGCTCCATCTGTAATAAATGTCTCATCATTTTAACCAACTCATTCGATGTGGGGGTTGAAGATTCCAGTCCATGTTTCAGACGTGTACAAATGTACATCCTATATGCATGTATTTTATCTTTTGGATTTTAGTGCATGGCAGTAGAACAAATTTGTGTTTTTCACACTTTAACATACATATGTATAAAACAAGCTTGTTTACTTACCTAAAAAGACAAAGAATTGCACTTCCTATGGTCAGGGCTATGAGTGAAGCACTGTGGCCGAATGTATAGATTGCCTTCACTATTACGTAGAAAGACAACTGCAAACACAATAACAATAACTTATCAGGTGTAGGAATTTACATGAAAGCCCAAGTAATCTCAAAATTGAACAAGCCAAATTCAAATAGCACTCAGGATAATAAGGGAATATAAATTGTATATAGCAGCCAAGTGGTGGAAAAAATACATTCATAATAAATGGTATCATCCTGATTCAAAACTTCTTGAAAATACCTTCATGAGTCAAATGTGTTTGTCAAGCTGCAGTACAGTCTGATTCCTGCCTCTGTAGATTTAGCTGGTGCGTAGGCCAATCAGAATTTACCGCAGGAACAATACAAAGTAGATTACATTTCCTAGTAGAAAACATGAGACTGAAGGGGGTGGTAAAAGGGCAGTGATGGGGCAGTTACAAGAGTGGAGCATGGAAATTGATCATTTGTTTTTTTTAGCTTCAAGTTCACCACCCAGGCACCCACCTCACCCATATTCAGCATGAGAGATGGACAGAATCTTGTACCAGTTACCATGCTGGCACACCCCACTTTTTCAAACTACTATAGGCCAAATGGAAGAAAAAAGTTGTGTACCTGCATGAATTTTGAATGCACGCAGGACGCGATCCGCGCCCTCCGTGCAGTTCTGCCGGGTTCCCGCTGCTCAATGTCCCCCCGAGCCGGCTCCCGACCCCACAGCCCGGGTCGGGCTCTCATGAATCCACTAAAATGGCTGCCGGAGGTTGCCGCGGCTGCGCAGTCCGCATAGACGCGAGTGCGGCTGTGCAGCTCTGGGGCCTCCCCCCCTGATCCATGCTACAGGCTGTCTCCTGTGTGTGGATCGGGGGGGGGGGAGGCCCTAGAGCTGCGCAACCGCACTCACGTCTATGCGGACTGCGCAGCCGCGGCAACCTCCTGGCGGCCATTTTTGAGGAGGCATGACAGCCTGACCCGGGTTGTGGGGTCGGGAACTGGCCCGGGGGGCCCGGGCGGAACTGCACGGAGGGCATGGATGGCGTCCTCCGTGCTTTCAAAATTCATGCAGGTACACAACTTTTTTTTTACATTTGACCTCGTAAGTCCTTTAAAGACGATTGAACAAATGTGTTGCTTTGACCAGATAAGAAGAACTCAAGGGCCCCAACTCAATTACCTTTTCTCCCCGAGATAAGTTTCCATTTTACCTACAACAAGGTAAAAGAGTGACATAAGACTTATGGCCTCAATTCTGGTAGGGTTATCAAACAAATTACCTTATGTGAGGTAATTTAGCTCATGAGGTAATGACATTTAGCAATTCTGGTAGTTTTTAGTCATGTTTTACCTCATGAAGTAAATTATGAGGTAATTCATGAGGTAATTTACCAAAAATAGCTATTCTCATGGAAATTAGGGGGCATGTTAGCACATAATTTACCAATCAGTTTAAGACCTTCCTGTACCTGGGGGTAAAGTCAATTTGTGTGCATTTTGCAGTTTTTAGTGGTGTCCCTACTGCTGTTTTAGTGGAGTTCCTATTCTGGCTTTGTAATAGAAAAGAATAGTAAAAATAAAACTCCAAATATTTACTGGATTTTTTTTTATAAGGGATACCTATAAATGTACTTTTCATATGTTGCTACATAATCAAATTGACCTTCCCCCCCTCAAAACAAACAAACAAAAAACAACATAAACATCTTCCAAAGACTATCCTAACTTATGGAAGACAATTAAAAACTACTATTATTTACTTACATCATGTTTTACCTCACTTTATCCATTTGCCTCATGTTTTACCTCATGTTCGGAAATGGAGAAAAATCTTTTAGAATTGCTAAAAAAAGAGAGGAAAATACCTCATGAGGTATTTTACCTACAAAAAGATATTTACCTCACAAAGCTACCAGAATTGAGGCCATTGTCTGCATTTTCTTACTTTCTGTGTGTAAAAGGTATTTTATTGAGATAAAAAATGATTTGCTCAAACAGATGCCCATTCCTCAATTCCCACGACAATTCATCAGGTTATACTTGCAGAAAAGTTCCGTAAGTGAAACAGGACAGATTCACTACAAAACTGAACTTTGCAATCTCGCTCGCTCATGCCTACCATAGCAGGACTTGAAGCAAGGCCACAAAGGCCAAGCCTAGGGCACCAGGAAGCAAAGGGTGGCAGAGCTGTCTTAGTTGAACAAGGAGTTCTACACAATATTGGTCAAATGTTTTAATGTTTACAAGGATGTGTGACAATCAAATATCCATTATAGATATTTTCATAATCCTGAGAATATAAGGGTATCTAATACACACACTGTTCTTCTCAGAAATGTACAGATGAAGACTTTCACTAGCATTTTGACTTCAGGTCTTAAAGAAGAACTCCAGTGAAAATAACGTAATAAAAAAGTGCTCCATTTTTACAATAATCATGTATACATGATTTATTCAGTGTTTGTCCATTGTAAAATCTTTCCTCCCCCTGATTCATGTTCTGACATTGATCACATGGTGACATTTTTACTGCTGGGAGGTTATGTCAGTGGAAGGAGATGTTGCTTGCTTTTTTTCCATTTGGAAACAGCTATAAACAGTTATTTCCCACAATGTAACGAGGCTCCCATGGTCCTGACATCACACTGTGGGAGGGGTTTCACCACAAAATCACCCATACAGAGCCCCCTGATGATCTGTTTGTGAAAAGGACCCGATTTCGCATGGGAAAGGGGGTATCAGCTACTGATTGGGATGAAGTTCAATTCTTGGATACGGTTTCCCTTTAAAATCTGTGGCTCACAAAATCAATTAATTGTTGCCCGTAAAAACAGAAGTCAGTATTCGCTTCAAGCTCAAAGTATTATAATATTGTATTGATCCAGGCAGGCAGGCTAAAAACAGTCAACCATAATTTGCATTTCAAAGGATAAAAGTTATTTTTCGCTACATGACACCTCCAAACACATAAATTCCTGTCCTACCCAGGAAAACACAGCAGCGGCTATGTCAATATGAAAGCCTGCGGTGCATCAGGAACTAGATATCCAACTCTAAAGGCATTCTGCAAACTACTAGCAAAACACAAGTAGACCGCAAAGAAACAAAAATAAACCCTGTCAACATTAGTGAAATGGCACAAAAGTATTATTAAAAAATACTGATTAATTAAAGCGAATCAGTTATATGACCCCTGGTTAATGTCTCCTAGGCTGTAAGGCGCCCCAAAGGGACACAGGGAAAAGATATTCACTTTTGGGGAGGATAATGTGTCATTATGTCTTGGAACTGGGACACTAAACTGGGACTGGGACACTAAAATGAAGGACAGAATGGAAAGTATGGAACACTATAACATAGAGGCCTCTAATGGGGGGGGGGGGGGGGGGGGGGGGGAGAACGATCATGAGTACAGAATTGGAGTACTATAATGAAAGGAGCACTAAAGCACTAATGAAGGCCACTATAATGAGAGGAGTGATATTATTATTATTTAGTATGTATATAGCACCATCATCTTCTCAGTGCTGTACAGAGTATATCGTCTTGTCACTTTATTGTCCCTCAGAGGGTCTCTCAATCTAATTCCTACCATAGTCATAGATCTATGTATGTATCATAGTCTAATTTAGGGGGAAGCCAGTTAACTTATCTGTATGTTTTTGGGAAATGGTAGGAGACCAGAGTGCCCAGGAGGAAACCCACACAGACATGGGGAGAACATACAGACTCCATGCAGTAATGTAAGAATTAAACCGAATAAATAGATTCTGGTTGTATGAAATATTGCTGTATATGTCATACACTCAGCATTTTATTGCCCTTATCCAGTTATCTTTTTTCCTGAGTTTTCTCCCAGGAGATTACTCAAAGCACTTAGCAATTGAAAAAGTACTAATAAATAGGAAAAAAAGTAATATCAAACTTATTTTTACTATTTTTTTGCTTGTTTAAAGGTATTTTTATAGGTAAAGTTTAAGAATATCTCCTTGGAAAAACCCAGGAGAAAAGATAATAGGATATAGGGCTGTATCTGTTAGTTACACCCATTTGGCCATGACCACATTTTGCTGCACTGTCTGCATGCCTTACTTGCCCTTGAAGTTTGTCTTGCATTCCCAATGTCAACTGTTGCTGCACAAGTAATTCGCTGCACAGAACAGGAGCCGTTGTTACTCAAAGACAGTACAGCCAAGTCTGGGGCAGAAGTGCAGAACAAGCAAGAAATAACAATAATTAACTCTGCACTCAAGACACTAGCAGCAATAAAAACAACTAGTTTGCAAATTGTTTCTTTTGCAGAAAGAGGACATTAGCTTCCAAAATGGATTGCATGCAAAGAACTCTGTACTAAACCCTTTCACTAGCTTTGAGGTTTCTACTTTATGGTAAGGGCTCCTACTCTACCTATACCATTCAGCAAGTAAGCAAACATTTTTTTTAATTACAGTTTGTTGCTCCCTGGAGATCTTAGACTGATTTATGTGCATGCCTATTTGTTCTAGAATGGTAGGACCAGACAGGCCTCAATGTGAATCTCAAAGAGGAAACCTCAACGCTGGTGAAAAGATGAAAGGATCAAGCACAGAATGTTTGCATGCAATGCATTTTGAAAGTGAATATCCTCTTTTCTACAATTTTCTACAAAGTGTACCAGCTTGCTGTTAAAGTGGACCCAAATTAAAAATACAAGATTTCAGAAATAAAATGCATTTTCTAAATTATAATAATAAATAGCAGCCTTTTTTCAGCTGCATGATGACAAATATAAAATATTTTACATTTATTGGTGGAACCCCTCCCTTCCTTTCGAATTGCCGGGACAGAATCCAGCAAAATGCTGGAGTAGGTAGTGTCCGGCAATGGAGGAATTGCTAATGGCTGCCACCTGTATAACCCTAGTCATGAAAAGAGAAGGGTGAAAAGCATGCACTGAAATGCTCATAGGCTTAAAGGAGTGTTTATTTATCTTTATATGTGTCAGAGTGCTGCAACTAAATATTTTTAATTAAAAAAATGTTTGGTTTGGGTCCTCTTTAATGTCTTGTGTGCAGAGAAATAGTGATTGCTTGTATGTAAATTGACCTTTCCCCCCAGGACCTGATTTTCTCTTTAAAATCTTGATCCCTAAGCAAGATGAGCATAGCTACTCTTCCTGGTGCAAATGAGAATTAACACAGAATTCAATATGCAATCCATAGAGAATGCCAAGAGTCACACCTGCCCCCCCCCCCCCCAATATCTAAGTAGTTGACACCACTGTTCTGCTTTGATTGATTTTTAGGAAGACATTTGGTGGCAATTGAGATCACAAGTCATTCCTGTGTATATAAACCAGGAAACAGCTTTCCCCCTTTCCAAGAGTTCAGTTTTCAAAGTACAAACAGCATTCAGTCGTGTTATTATTAGATTGGAATCTCTGTATTTATTTCAGAACATTCTTAGAATGGCAGCAGTGCATTCAGGGCACTGGATTCAGAGACAATCCATTTCTGGCGTGAGAGTGATTGCTGCAAAATGACCGTATACTTTTCTATTGAGCTCCTGTACTTTCTTCTTAGGTTCTACAATTAAACAATCTCGGCGCCTCATCTTGTGGGATGTTTACAAAGCGTAATTAGGCTCCATCAGATCCTGTGGTTTCTTCTCTGATGAATAAACATTACAAGAAACCTTCTTCATTTGTCTGTGACAAAATACAATTTTCTTCTCATATGTCACACCCAGACACATTGCTTAGTGACAGCCAGTGCAGACGGACGAGGAAAAGGAAAATGTTTATATTTGTAGCCCCTGCTGTGGATATTTTAAGGTAATGGGGGAATTTATCATTACATGACACATAAACCATGACTCTAAATGTGTGTCTTGTTAACGCGATAGAAGACAATCTTCTCCACTGAGCCCCGAGTATTAAAGGACCACTATTGCGAAAAAAGTAGGCAGTTAAACCTGACAGAACTGGCAGATTTTGGGCCAGTCCATCTCCTCATGGGGGATTCTCAGGGGTTTCTTTGTTTTCAACAGCATTTCTGATCAGCAGTTTAACTTAACTGCCAAAATAGAAAGATACCAGACAGCATCCCTTCTCACTGTACACTATTTTGTCAGTTAGACTTTGCAACTAGTGATGATTGTAATCATCTAATTACGATTATGTGAAATTTCGCATACATTTTTGCATTTACTATTATACGTAATTACGATTTGTAAATTCAACTGCTTTCATATAGTGATTCATAATTTCGCCTAAAATTTTGCTTAATTTTCGCATAATTTAGTGCCGACTTTGGCAGTGAATAGCAAAGCCCCCATATATGGTAGTGACACCAAAATAGCTACACATGTTAAGGAAAATACTGGATACAAGTCAAAAAAAGAATTTTCCAAAAAGACCTTGTAGTTTAAAAAAAGAAAAAAAAGAAAAAATGTTTTTTAAACTAAAAAATTACAGTTTAAAAACCATTTTTCTTTGCACATTTGAAATCTCAAAGACTACAATGTCTTTTTTAGAAAATTATTTTTTTGACTTGTACCCAATATTCTCCTTAACATATGTAGCAATTTTGGTAGCAATAGCATGTATGGGGGCTTTGCTATTAACCGCTAAAATAGGCACAAAATTTCCCAAAATTGTGTGAAAATTACACGAAATTATGAACTATTACTATTACATACGAAATTATTTACAATTTTCCCTGAAACTTTGCATGATGATTACGATGTGTAAATGCAAATTTTCGATGCAAAATTTCGCATATGCAAAATTTCGGCCCACTACTGTTTGCAACTGCTGTTCAGGAAATGCCGTCAGTACCATCGTAATACATATTCAGCCAATGCTTACATGACTCTGAATTTCATGGCATGTAAATATCTGCTCACGAAAAAGGATTGCCATAGAGCTCAAACCACTGACAGTCGTAGCACCAGGGAGTCAACCAGCATACACCTGAATGCCACAGGGGTGTATAATCAGATGCAAAGAATAAAGACAGATGAGTCTCCACCTAGATTTTGCAATATTAGCTTAATTTATTAGTTGTACCGTAGTAACAGAAAGCACAATGTTTCGGCACACAGACTTTTGTCAAATGCCTGACAAAGGCCTGTGTGCCGAAACGTTGTGCTTTCTGTGCCTATGGTGCCACTTATAAATTAAGCTAATATTGCAAAATCCAGGTGAAGACCAAGCTTTATTCTTTTCATGTAAATATCTGCCTCCACAACCAGGGCCTCCGTAAGAATCCATAAACTTTGTTTTACAACTTGTCAATACAATGCCTTTTAAACAACTATAGAGTTAGAAAATACTCAAAATAATTTTGATAGTAGATGTTCATCCACTTTTTAAATACTTTTTCAATTGCTGTGTCAAAAAGTTATTTTAAAAGGAAGATGAAAACTCAGGAGAAAAAGTTAATTGCATATGGTCCTATGACTACATTAGGAATTAGATTGTGACTTCTCTAAGGAACAAATAGTGAAATGAAAGTGCATTATATAAATACACAATAATAACACGACCATGTACTGTATGTATATACTTATAATTAGGGAAGCAGAGCAGTTGTATCAGATGTTTGCAGTTCATTATGCTTTAACCTCAACTAACCAACTACAGGTCCACTTTTCTTAGCATACGTTTTTGTTAGGTACATAAGACTTAAGATCAATATGTCATTAAATTATAAATGATGAAAGCATCAAAAGGACATTTCACTTAAATGTTGCTCATAAGCATTGATTCGTTTTCATTAAAGCAACAGGTCTAGTGTTAATGGAACATGAGTCGCTTGATGGTAAAGCATTGAACATGCTATAATATACTCTGAGTCACTCACATTATTTAAAATTACCTAATTATCCTGCAGTTAATTCATATGAAAATGTGAGTCTCTAAATGGTAAATGCTCACATCTTTTTGTGACATTCATTTACTAATGTTCCCCTTCACCTGTTATGTACAGTGGGATGAAAGTTAGGGCAACCTTGTTAATTGTCATGATTTTCCAGTATAAATAGTTGGTTGTTATGATACAAAATGTCAATTAAATATATCATATAGGAGACACACACAGTGATATTTGAGAAGTGAAATGAAGTTTATTGGATTTACAGGAAGTGCACAATAATTGTTTAAACAAAATTAGGCAGGTGCATAAATTTGGACACCACAAAAGAGAAATGAAATCAATATTTAGTAGATCCTCCTTTTGCAGAATTTACAGCCTCTAAAAGCTTCCTGTAGGTTCCAATGAAAGTCTGGATTCTGGTTGAAGGTATTTTGGAGCATTCCTCTTTACAAAATATCTCTAGTTCATTCAGGTTTGATGGCTTCCGAGCATGGACAGCTCTCTTTATCTCACATCACAGATTTTCAATTATATTCAGGTCTGGGGACGGAGATGGCCATTCCAGAACGTTGTACTTGTTCCTCTGCATGAATGCCTTAGTGGAGTTGGGGGAATGTTTAGGGTGGTTGTCTTGTTGAAAGATCCAGCCCCGGCGCAGCAGCTTCAGCTTTGTCACTGATTCCTGGACATTGGTCTCCATAATCTGCTGATACTGAGTGGAATACACGAGTTCCTCAACTTTTACGAGATTCCCAGTCCCTGCACTGGCCACACAGCTGCACAGCATGATGGAGCCAGCACCATATTTTACTGTAGGTAGCAGGTGTTTTTCTTGGAATGCTGTGTTCTTTTTCCTTCATGCATAACGCCCCTTGTTATACCCAAATAACTCAATTTTAGTTTCATCAGTCCACAGCACCTTATCCCAAAATGAAGCTGGCGTGTTCAAATGTGCTTTAGCATACCTCAAGCGGCTCTGTTTGTGCTGTGGGAGGAGAAAAGGCTTCCTCTGCATCTCTCTCACATACAGCATCTCCTTGTGTAAAGTGCACCGAGTGGTTGAATGATGCACAGTGACTCCATCTGCAGCAAGATGATGTTGTGGGTCTGTAGGTTGACTCTGACTGTTCCCATCATTTGTCGCTTCTGTCTAACTGAGATTTTTCTTGGTTTGCCACTTCGAGCCTTAACTTGAACTGAGCCTGTGGTCTTCCATTTCCTCAATTTGTTCCTAACTGTGTAAACAAACAGCTGCAATCTCTGAGACAGCTTTCTGTATCCTTCCCCTAAACCATGATGGTGAACAATCTTTGTCTTCAGGTGTTTTGAGACCCACATGTTACTACTCTTCAGAGAAAATTAAAAGAGGGGGGAAACTTACAATTGACCCCTAAATACTCTTTCTCATAATTGGATTCACCTGTATATGTAGGTCAATGGTCACTGAGCTTACCAAGCCAATTTGAGTTCCAATAATTAGTTCTAAAGGTTTTGAAATCAATAAAATGACAACAGTGCCCAAATGTATGCACCTGCCTAATTTTATTTAAACAATTATTGTGCACTTTCTGTAAATCCAATAAACTTCATTTCACTTCTCACATATCACTGTGTGTGTGTCTCCTCTATATATTTAACTGACATTTTTTATCGTAACAACCGATTTATACAAGAAAATCATGACAATTAACAAGGTTGCCCAAACTTTCGCATCCCACTGTAGTTGCAATCATGATGTAATAAACAGACGTACACTATAGCACAGAGAAAGAGAGAGACACATGGCTGGGCTCTGCAGAGTCAAGAGTTATAGTAGAACTTTTTTTTTCTTTTTTTTTTTTATCTTATTCTGCTGAAATTTGATTTAATATTGAGTGGGACGTTGTGGCAAGGTGATAAATGATGCATATCAGGTGGTTGCTAATTATTTAATTTTCTCTATGTGCTCTTTTCTATATCATTTGTTGACACGGTGAATGCAAATGTTTATATGGAAATATAAATTGGGATTTTGGTGTCCCTCTTTTCTTTCTTTTTTTCTTTCTTTTTTTTTTTGTATTCACTTTTTTGGCACCCATTTCTCTTGTTGTTTTAGTGCTAATTATTTACCATATCTACTCATGTACACCTAAGGGTTAAGTATCGTTTTTAAAGGGGGTATCAACAACAACAAATAACATTTGTAAAGCGTTTTTCTCCCATAGGACTCAAAGCGCATAAGCATGGCTCAAAACAATAATTGGTTGATTGGTAAATTGTGGTACAGATGAAGAACTCTATGAGTCCGGAAATGCCAGGCTAAACAGGTAGCTTTTCAGTCTGGATTTGAATAACTCCAGGGAAGTGGCTGTCTTTACTGGATGTGGTAGGGAGTTCTAAAGGGTAGGGGCAGCATGGCAGAAAACTCTGTCTCCAAAGGTTTTGAGGTGCACTCTGGGTTTGACCAAATTTATGGAATCTGCTGATCTGAGGTTGTGAGAGGTGTGGTGCAGCTTCAGCAAGTCCTTCGTGTATCCAGGGCCCAAATTGTGCAGTGGTTTTAATGTCAACAATCCGATCTTGAAGAGTATTCTCCATTTTACTGATAGCCAGTGCAGTGAGCAAAGGATTGGTGTAATGTGACAGTGGCGAGGCTGATTTGCTAGCAATCTGGCAGCAACATTCTGCACTAATTTCAGGCAGTGCAGGTCTTTGTTTGGGAGGCCTGCATAAAGGGTATTGCAGTAGTCCAGCCATGATGTGATGAAGGCGTGAACTAGGGTTGGGAGATCCTCTAGGGCAGTGATCTGCAAACTTGGCTCTCCAGCTGTTTAGGAACTACAAGTCCCACAATGCATTGCAGGAGTCTGATAGTAGAGGTGGCCTGAACGGTTCGCCCACAAACGGTTCCAGGCAAACTTTGGGTGGTTCGCATTCGCCGGCGAAGGCGAATTTTTGCGGAAGTTCGATTCGCCAACATAATGCTTCATTGGGGTCAACTTTGACCCTCTACATCACAGTCAGCAGGCACATTATCACCAATCAGACTACACTCACTCCTGGAGCCCCACCCCCCTTATAAAAGGCAAGGTTTTCCGGCCGTTTTACTTACTCATCTGCCTACAGTAATTAGCTAAGTGACAGCTGCTGACAGACTCTGCTAGGGAAAGCTTAGTTAGGCTCTTGTAGGCTTGTTAGCTTGCTCCTGGATGATTGTTATTCCTTATATTGCACCCCACCACAGCTCCCTTCTTCTTCTCTCCCTCCTCGGAGGGTCTTGTCTTCCAGGGAATTGTATGATTTCAAAAGTCAGCTTACATACATTGGCCGGGTATTGAACCCAGGTCTAGTGCTTGGTAGGCAGCTCTCCTCACCACTATACCACCACCAACACTACATGCTAAAGCCAGCCTAGCTGTACCATTATGATACATCCAAGAGAAAAATGAGCTTGCTTAGGGATTTGGAGAATGTCAAATGCCAACTCACATACATTGGCCAGGAATCAAACCCAGGCCTACTGCATGGTAGGCTGCTATCCTAACCATTATACCACCAACACAACACACTACAATGCTACATGCTGAAGCCAGCCTAGCATGTACCATTATGATATATCCAAGAGAAAAATGAGCTTGCTTAGGGATTTGTAGGATGTCAAAAGCCAACTCACATATATTGGCCAGGAATCGAACCCAGGCCTACCGCATGGTCTATTGCAGTTCGCGAAAGTTTGCGCGAACCGAACTTTCGTGGTAGGTTCGCGAACCTAAAATCTGAGGTTTGGGCTATCTCTATCTGACAGCCATAGTCATGATTCATTAAGGCAAACGCATTGTGGGACTTGTAGTTCCTTAACAGCTGGAGAGCCAAGTTTGCAGATCACTGCTCTGGGGAATGAGATTTTTAATTTTTGCAGTGTTCTGCAGATGAAAGTAGGAAGATTTTACTACAGCCGAAATTTGGTTTCTGAAACTCAATTTCCCATAGCTTAGCACACCAAGGCTATACACAAGGTTGGAGCTGTTTATGTCTGAATTCCCAATCCTGATCAGTATAAGTTGTCAGGAAGTGGAAGGGTGCCATTAAGCATGAAGAATCTTGTTAAAGTTTTATAGTTAGTTCTCAGGAAGGGGAATTAAGTGAAAATATATTTTTAGGCATTAAAAAGTCATCAGGGAATATTTACAATTTAGACATCACTGGCATGCACAATTTAGCAACCTCTGAATGTCATTTTCAGACGTCCCAATTATTTGCATTCTTCATACACAAGGTATGGGGGGGGAGTCATCACCCCCTACACTATTCACTTATAACTGTGCTGGTAGCAAATAACACTGATCTTCTCAGAGCTAAATGGGCTGGTTACCTTACCAATCTTGATTATGAGAGATGAAAGGACGCTCTGAAGTCTCATGTCTATACTTCAATCTCAGCTAGCTGCAAGTTAATGCAATTTTATCTTGTTCGACAGGCATACCTTACCCCGCTCAGACTGTCCAAAATTAAACCTAACTTCTGTTGTTGGAATGTCCTCATGTGCTTACATTCTGGCATCAGGTCACTAAACTGATTTCTGATTTGTTGGAGAAACAGATACCCTTATGCCCTATGCTTTGTCTATTAGGACTCCTTCCTGAACGGCAATATATGAAATTTGAAGGTATTTTGCTGAGAGAATCCCTTGTATATGCATGTACAGCTATCACTATGTGTCGGATTACGCTGCAATTACTAGCGGTCTCTGAATGGGTGTTGCAAATTAACGAAATATATATATATAGTAAAAACAATGAGATAAGAAGACAGTGGGTATGACCCGATTGGACACAAATCACAAAAGATAATTGCAGTATCAAAATGAGAAATATTTTATTAATCCACGAAATAGCATAAAAATACACAATTAAAAATGTGCCCACCCCGCACCCTCCACAATCCCCCCACCCCTACAGCAGGTCCCACACCTACACCTTCCCTAATAATAACACAAGAGGAGCCAGTCTGGCCCCTATGGACAGTTAACCCAGCCGTATAATCAAAAACATTGGCTGGAAGCTACAGTTCAGCATATGCAAATATATGGACAACAGGATTATAGTGACTCCATAGGGATGTCCAGATAAAGACACTTCATACAGGTGAAGGTCCAGCAATCCTCCAGCCCGTCACAAGGAAATGAAAGCATCCAAGCACGTAAGCAACATCAACATAGCGAATCTGAAGATCATGCTTTGAAAGTTTAGAGATCTGTGCAAGATGGCCTGATTGAGCAGCAGCAAAAGACACACAAAGCACATGAGTACAGTTGCCATGCAGTAGCAAAGTAGCAAAGTTAATAAGCAGAGACTCCATGTAAGCAGATATCCATAAGCAACATATTGGCTCTTGGGATGACAGACATTCGCTTACTGTACACAGGATAGCAGCCTGCCGACAAACACATAGCAGTGTAATTGCTGTTTCAGCAGTAAGCTTACATGCTCCAGAAAGTGTCCATGTCCAGTCGGCACTAGATGCTTTCAGGGCTCAAATGTGGTGCTGATGATCATAGGAATCCAGGGCCCGCATACGGGGGAGGCCAGGTGGTCCACGTGTGGGAGGATGATGGAGGTCGGGACGCAGCACATGCGTCCTCGACCGGTTTCGCCGGACTTCCGGCTTCCACTGGAGGTCTGCAGCAGCGCTGTACTGGGGACAGCCGTGTGATAAGGCTATCCCCCTGGGGCAGAAGAGAGCGATCGCTTCTCATAGGCTGAAGCCTATGAAAGCTGATCTCCATAATTGGATGGCTGGGGTGAGGAAAGGTTTTAAAAAAAATAAATAAACAAAGAAATAGTAAAAAATATATAAAAAAATAACAAATATTGATTAAAAAATAAACACAGGGGGGACGAACAGACCCTACTAACAGAGAAAAGGGTGGGGAATCACTTGTATGCTGTGTTGTGCAGCCCTGCAGCTTGGCCTCAGGGCCCATTTCCACTATCGCGAATTCGCAAATTCGCATAGCAATACAAGTGAATGGGACTGTTTCTACTTGTCAGGATTCCTTTGCGTTTTTCTGTGCAGAAAAAATTCGCATGGCAGAGCCATCAGAATTCGCATACCGCTATGCGAATGGAAAAGCACACCAGCACTGCCATGGTTAAATTCGCATACATCGTCATCCATGCGAATTCGCATGTAAATTCGCATAGACCCGCTTGCGAATTTCGCATCCGCATGCAAATTTTTACCGCGGCAATTCGCACCGCACAAGTGGAAATGCAGCCTTAAAGCTTCAGTAGCCAATTAACAGAAAAAAAGGCCTGGTCTTTAGGGGGGTTTAACACTGTGGTCCTGAAGTGGTTAAGGTCACAACAGTGTTCTGCAAGCACAACTATGTACTTCTATCTGAAGATAATTGATATGCATGTTGACTGTGAATTTTTGGTTTTTGCTACCCTTCAAATGCATATTGGATGATTTTTGCATATCATTATTGTATGTATGCTCTTGCAGACTTTTCGATAAAACCATGTTTAAAAAATTGTAGTCAGGGTTAGGTGAGCAGCAAGGAAGTAAATGATGAAACCGTCTACATGTTGAATAGCTGAGACATTAAATTAACCTCCTTAGCGGTAACCCCGTGTGTGACACGGGGTAAGCCGCCGGAGGGTGCCGCTCAGGCCCTGCTGGGCCGATTTACATATTTTTTTTTTTGCTGGACGCAGCTAGCACTTTGCTAGCTGCGCCAGCACCCCGATCGCCGCCGCCGCGCGCCCGATCGCCGCTATCCGGTGCGGCGCGCCCCCCCCCCCCCCAGACCCCTGCGCTGCCTGGCCAATAAGTGCCAGGCAGCGCCAAGGGGTGGATCGGGTCTCCCAATGACGTCCCGACGTCGCTGACGTCGGTGACGTCATTCCGCCCCGTCGTCATGGCGACGGGGGAAGCCCGCCAGGAAATCCCGTTCTTTGAACGGGATTTCCTGATCGCCTAGCAGCGGCTATCATGTAGCGAGCCCTCGGCTCGCTACATGATTTAAAAAAAAAAAACTTTAAAAAAAACTGCTGCGCTGCCCCCTGGCGGTATTTTTCATACCACCAAGGGGGTTAACAAACAACCGTGTCAAATAAGGGTGGCATTGAAATAAACTTTTGAGGGATTTTTTTTATTATCTATTTATTTAGTATCAAACTAGCTAATTGCCCGGCGTTGCCCAGGTATGTATTTGGCTGGTGTTGGCTCTGCCCATTTTTTCTCAATGACCAAGTTTGTGAGCTTTGCGGTCTTTGGTATCAATAAATTGCGTTGAAATTAAAAAATCAATGACCAAGTTTGTGAGCTTTGGGGTCCTTGGCATCAATAATTTGTATATTCCTATGAAATGAAACAAATCAGATTGGATGTTTGTGGCTTCACCCCCTCTCCAGCATTTGAACCCCAGTCACCCAATGATCAAATGTAGCAGGTTTGAAGCATCTGCTATTAGCAGTGTAAAAATGGCAGCAATTTAAATATTCCTCTTGAAAATCAACAGGTGAATTTTGATTGGCTATTATAGGCTCCACCCACTTCCATGAATATTAATCTCAATCACCCAGTGACCATCTGGGCAAAGTTTGAGAACCCTGCCATTAACAGTGTAAGAATGGCTGCAGTTTATATTTTCCCAGTGAAATTTGGTTTTGGTTCTGCCCACTTTTTGTAACCTGGACACACAGTCACTCAATGACCAATTTTGTGAGCTTTTGGGTCCTTGGCATTGATAATTTGTAATTTCCCATGAAATGAAACAAATCTGATTGACTGTTTGTGGCTCGGTCCCCTTTTTGAATTTGAACCCCAGTGATCCAATGACCAACTGTACCAGGTTTGAGGCTTGTGCCATTAACAGTGCAAGAATGGCATCGATTGTAATATTCTCCTTGAAAAGCGATATGTGATTTTTGATTGGCATTTTTAGGCTCCACCCACTTTTCTGAATATTAATCCCAGTCACCCAGTAACCAGCTGTGCAAAGTTTGAGAACCCTGCCATTAACAGTGAGGAAAGGCTGCAGTTTACAATTTCCCAGAAAAATCTGTTTTTGACTCCACCCAGTTTTTGTAACCTTGACACACAGTCACTCAATGATCAAGTTTGTGAGCTTTTGGGTTCCTGGCATCAAAATTCTGCTAATGAAAGCAGTTTATCCAGCAAAGACATCTGATTGGCTGTGTTTGGCTCTGCCCCTTTAGTGAATTTGAACCCCAGACACTTAACGACCAACTGTAGCAGGTTTGAGGCCTCTATCATTAACAGTGTAAGAATGGCTGCAGTTTCAATATTCCCCTTCAAAATCAATAGGTGAATTTTGATTGGCTCTTGTAGGCTCCACCTACTTTTCTTAATAATAATCCCAGTCACCCAGTGACCAACTGTGTGAAGTTTGAGAGCCCTGCCATTAACAGTGTAAGAAAAGCTGCAGTTTATATTTTCCAATGTAAAAAGTTAGTTGTTTTTGGCTGCGCCCACTATTTCTAACCTTAAAGAGGAACTCCAGCCTAAACAATCATACTGTCATTAAGTTACATTAGTTATGTTAATTAAAATAGATAGGTAATATAATCTCTTATCCACACTGTTTTAAAAGAACAGGCAAATGTTTGATTTCATGATGGCAGCCATCTTTTTGATTGAAAGGAAGTGACAGGGAGCATGAGTTCCAACTGTCCTGTGTCCTGAGCACCTCTCCCAGTTGCTAGGCAACGTGAATAACAACATAGGAAATCCATCGTGCTCTGCACAGCATCCGGGGAAAAAAGCCCGGGCTTTTTTTCTTTGATAGGTGGAGCTTAGCTAAAAATGCAGCTAAAATGATGCTTTGGTAAGTAAAACAAAGTTCTGATGCTGTGAAACTGTTAAAGAAACACCAAGCCTTTTCAGTTTTGCTGAGTAGATTTTTAGTCCGGAGGTTCACTTTAACATACAGTCACTCAATGACCAAGTTTATGAGCTTTGGGGTCCTTGGCATAAATAAGTTGCATTTTACCATTGAAATTAAACAAATCTGATTGGCTGTATTTGGCCCGCTCCCTTCAGAATTTAAACCCTCTCAGTGACTGACTGTACCAGATTTGAGGCCTCTGCCATTAAGGGTGTATGAATGGCAGCAATGTAAATATTCCCCTTGAAAATCAAAAGGTTAATTTTGATTGGCTGCTGTAGGTTCCACCCACTTTCCTGAATATTAGTCCCAGTCACCCAGTGGCCAACTTTGTCACGTTTGAGAACCCTGCCAATAAGAGAAAGGCTGAAATCAATCTAACAAATCTGATTGGCTGTTTGTGGCTCCACCCCTTTAGTGAATTTGGACCCCAGTCACCCAATGACTGACTGTATCAGGTTTGAGGCCTCTGCCATTAACAGTGTAAGAATGGTAGCAATGTAAATATTCCCCTTAAAAATCAATAGGTCAATTTTGATTGGCTGTTGTAGGCTCCACCCACATTTCTGAATATTCATCCCAGTCACCCAGTGGCTAATTGTGTAAAGTTTGGGAACCCTGCCCGGTTAAAAATTTAGTTGTTGGCACCGGCCACTTTTTCTAACCTTGATATACAGTCACTCAGTTATCAAGTTTATCAGCTTTGGGGTCCTTGGTATCAATACTTTGTATATTCCCATTGAACACTGAACAATAAACAAATATGGCTATTTGTGGCTCCGCCCCCTTTCTGAATTTGAACCCTGATCACCCAATAACTGACTGTATCAGGTTTGAGGCATTTGCTATTAACAGTATAAGAATGGTAGCAGCTTAAATATTCCCTTTGAAAATCAAAAGGTGAATTTTTATTGGCTGTTGTAGGCTCCACCCACCTTCCAAAATCCTAATCTCAATCATTCAGAGACCAACTGTGCAAAGTTAGAGAGCCCTGCCATTAACAGTGTAAGAATGGCTGCAGTTTATACTTTCCAGTGAAAAATGTTTTTAGCTCCACCCACTTTTTGTAACCTTGACACACAGTCACCCAGTGACCAAGTTAGTGAGCTTTCAGGTTCCTGGCATCAAAAATGTGTGAATGGAAGCAGTTTATCCACCAAGGAAATCTGATTGGCTGTAGGTGGCCCCATCCCTTTAGTGAATTTGGACCCCAGTCACCCAATGACCAACTGTAGCAAGTTTGAAGCCTCTGTCATTAACAGTGTAAGAATGGCAGCAGTTTAAATATTCCCCTTGAAAATCAATAGGTGAATTTTGATTGGCTGTTGTAGGCTCCACCCACTTTTGAATCTTAATCGCATTCCCCAAGTGACCAACTGTGGCAAGTTTGAGAACCCTGCGATTAACAGTCTAAGAATGGCTGCAGTTTACATTTTCCCATTTAAAATGAATGGCTGAAATTTGATTGGCTGTGTTATGCTCCTCCCACTTTTCCTGGATTCGTAACCTTGGTCACCAAGTGACCAACTGTGCCAAGTGTGGGGACTCTGGCTTGATTACTGTGAGAATGGCAGCCTTTTACATTTTTTCCATTGACTTGAATGGGTGAAATCTGATTTGCTGTTTGTAGCTCCGCCTACGTGTGCAGGGGGGACACGAGACCCCCAGAACATATCATCCCAGGTAGTGAGGGATCTGTATACTAAGTTTCGTTCAAATTGGTCACGCCATTTTCGAGTGATCGCGGCACACATGCACACACACACGCACACATGCACGCACGCGCACACACGCACACACGCACACACACACGCACGCACACACACACACACACACACACGATTTTATATATATAGATTTAAAAAGATGTGTGGCAAAATCTCTCCTAGTCCTCATTTTACCCTGATCCTATACAGAATGAAACACATGGATCTGGAACCCTGAGCAGTGCTAACTTATGCGGGGAAGGGAAGGCAACACAGTTCTTCCCTTTTTGCAAAGCACCATTCTCAGATTTTATGGACAAGGGTATCATTTCCCCGCTCATGTTCAGAAGCATATAGTGGTAGGCCTCGGGGTAGATTTATGAAGTAATCTAGCTAACTCTTTGTATAGTAAGTGGGCCTCAGATGACTGCCCACTCTCTAAATATAAAAAGAGGTCATTTTTGATCCCCTACATATTTTTTACTAAAATGTACATTTTAAAATGTATTAGAAATTAAAACATAAATATTTTATTAGAAATAAGGAATACATGATTTTTCTTGGTGTTTTTCTATTTTTATCTGCATTTTTCACTCCATAGTATGCTTGTTTCTTCACATTTGTATTCATTTCTTTTTTTGTACCCTTCTATCTTGTGACTTCATCTTCTGTAAAATCTACATTATATTCTCCTGGCACATTCATCTCTATGCTTCATTCTTCTTCTTCTTTTTTATTCTTCGGTTTCTTTAAATGTGTCTGTTTTATGCTCTTCTAGTCTTCTATTTTTCTTTTCTTGTATCCTTCCCTTTTTTTATACACACAAGTTTGTGTGCTTTGCGGTCTTTGGCATCAATAATTTGCATTGAAATAAAATAAATCTGATTGGCTGTGGTTTCACCCCTTTTCTGAATTTGAACCCAAATCACCCAATGGCCAAGTGTACCAGGTACAGGTGATTAAAAGTGCAAGAGGCCTGTGCCATTAACAGTGCAAGAATGGCAGCAATTAAATATTCCCCTTAAAAATCAATAGGTGGATTTTTATTGGCTTTTGTAGGCTCCACCCACCTTTCTGAATAGTAACCCCAGTCACCCAGTGACCAACTGTGCAAAGTTTGAGAACCCTACCATTAACAGTGTAAGAATGGCTGCAGTTTACATTTTCCCAATGAAATTTGTATTTTTCTCCACCCACTGATTTCCTGACATTGTTCAGGTATGTATTTGCCTGGTGTTGGCTCCGCCTACTTTTTCTAATCCTAACACACAATTACTCAATGACCAAGTTTGTGCGCTTTGCGGTCTTTGGTCTTTCAATAATTTGCATTGAGATTAAACAAATCTGATTGGCTGTTTGTGGCTCCACCCCTTTTCTCAATTTGAACCCCAGTCACCCAATGACCAACTCTAAAAGGTTTAAGGCTTGTGCCATTAACAGTGCAAGAATAGTAGCAATTACATATTCCCCTTGAAAATCAATAGGTGAATTTTGAGTTTCTTTTGTAGGCTCCTCCCACTTTTCTTAATATTAATCCCAGTCACCCAGTGACCAATTGTGCAAAGTTTGAGAACCCTACCATTAACAGTGTAAGAATGGCTGCAGTTTACTTTTTCTCAGTGAAATGTGTATTTGTCTCCGCCCACTGATGACCCGGTATTGCCCGATTATGTATTTGGCTGGTGTTGGCTGCGCCCACTTTTCCTAACCCTAACACACAATTACTCAATTACTCAATGACCAATGTTGTGAGCTTTGAGGTTTTTGGCATCCATAACCTGCATTAAAATGAAACAAACAAATTAGATTGTCTGTTTGTGGCTCCAACCCCTTTTATCAATTTAAACCCCAGTCACCCAATGATCAACTGTACCAGGTTTAAGGCTTGTACCATTAACAGTGCAAAAATGGCAGCAATGAAATCTACCCCTAAAAAATCAGTAGGTAATTTTTGATTGGCTTTTGTAGGCTCCACCCACTATTCTGAATATTAATTCCAGTCACCCAACGACCAACTGTGCAAAGTTTGAGAATCCTACCATTAACATTGTAAGAATGGCTGCAGTTTACATTTTTCCAGTAAAATTTGTATTTGTCTCTGCCCACTTATGACCCCACGTTGCCCGCTTATGTATTTGGCTGGTGTTGGTGGGCACCACTTTCCTAACCCTAACACACAATCAATCAATTACTCAATTTCCAAGTTTTTGAGCTTTGCAGTGTTTGGCATCAATACTTTGCATTGAAATGAAACAAATCTGATTGGCTGTTTGTGGCTCCACCCCCTTATTGAAATTCAACCCCAGTCACCCAATGATCAACTATACCAGGTTTGAGGCTTGTGCCATTAACAGTGCAAGAATGGCAGCAATGTAAATATTCCCCTGAAAAATCAATAGGTGAACTATGATTAGCTTTTGTAGGCTCCACCCACTTTTCTGAATATTAATCCCAGTCACCCAATGACCAACTGTGCAAAGTTTAAGAATCCTACCATTAACAGTGTAAGAATGGCTGCTGTTTACATTTTCCCAGTAAAATTTGTATTTGTCTCCACCCACTTATGACCCGGCGTTGCCCGGGTATGTATTTGGCTGGTGTTGGCTGTGCCCACTTTTCTAACCCTAACAAACAATTAATCAATCACTCAATTACCAAGTTTGTGATCTTTGCGGTGTTTGGCATCAATAATTTGCATTGGAATTAAACAAATCTAATTGGCTGTTTGTGGCTCCACCCCTTTCTGAAATTGAACCCCAGTCACCTGATGATCAACTGTACCAAGTTTGAGGCTTGTGCCATTAACAGTGCAAGAATGGCAGCAATGTAAATATTCCCCTTGAAAATCAATAGGTGAATTTTGATTGGCTTGTATAGACTCCACCCACTTTTCAGAATATTAATCCCAGTCACCCAACGGCCAACTGTGCAAAGTTTGAGAACCCTGCCATTAACAGTGTAAGAATGGCTGCAGTTTACATTTTCCAGTGAAATTTGTATTTGTCTCCGCCCCCTTTTTGGTTATGGGAATAAAAAGTATCCTATAATTTATTCCAGGTAATGTACTATGTGTGTGCCAAATTTCATTCAAATCCGTTCAGCCATTTTTGCGTGATCGAGTAACAAACATCCAAACATCCAAACATCCAAACATCCGAACGTTCCCATTTATTATATTAGTAGGAGTAGGATTGATACAAGATCACCAGCAACTGCGCGACAAATCAACACTGATTAGGAGTCTAATTTTGTTTTCCCTCCTTCTGATTACTCCATCTGTATGCTGGTTAGGTAGATGGGCCAACCCCCCCCCCCCCCCCCCCCCCCCCTCAATTTCATTACTTACAAAGCAGCTTTGAACCATCTAGCTATTCTGACTTGGGAAATTTCATAAAACATGTTTTGTTTGAGATTTTTAAGCATGCAAAGATGACTTGGTAAATCTAACTTAAGGCTTGTGTTACGAGAGCTTTGTAGAATAGTGATGTCACCTGGGCAATAATTCATGCACTTTACCCAAACAAAAGGGCAGAGACTCTTGAAATGCATTGTACGGTGCAAAAAAACTATTGGAGTAATTTGATTTGTTTATCAAATATACACTACTCTTTAAGTTTTAAAGGACCACTGTCATGAAAATGTATTTGTATTGTTTATGCAACGTACACTACTGTTTAAGTTATAAAGGACTACTATCATAAAAATGTTAAAATAAATGTGCACACATACTTACAAGTACATTTCTCCAAGATTACAATGCACTATAAATTACTTTTTACCTGTGCTGCTGTCACTTACAGTACTCAGTAAAAATCTAATACATCTGACAAGTTCTAGACGAATTCATGTCCTCATAGGGGATTCTCAGGATTCTTTATTCTTTACAAAAGTCTGGAAAATATCTATGCAAAGATTCATCCTGGCCTCTCTACCCATTGTACACTATCTTGGGAGTTGGACTAAGCAACTGAGAGTCAGTAAGTGCTTTTGAAGATATATCTATATAAACAAATACAATTTCCAGTCCTGAGATAAAAAGAAAACAATATGGCTGACCCAGGGGTGGTAGAGACACAAAAAGAAACCGTTCAATGATGTTTTAAAGACTAATATTTTTTTTTTCTTTTAAGGAAAATGTATTTTACTTTACCTAACTTATTTTAATAAATGTATTTAACTTTACCCAACGCAGCACAAAACTACTTTAAGTAGACGTTCCTGACCAAATAAAACATCTAAAAATATAAACACTTAAATAAAATGATCTTGCCCGGTTCTCTGATAAATTACCAAGCTGAGAAACGTTTCGATTAATGCTAATTCTACCCTTCAAATCCTCTGAGCAGTTCACATCCTCTCCCAGAACATTTATATTGAAAATGTTACCGGATTATGATATTGAGTTTTCAGAACTGTCTTCATCATTACATGGGATTGGATGATTGAGAAGGACAATCGGTCATTTGTTACTGTTAAATAATTCAGTCTGTGTAATACTTATTGTATACTAAACCATATTTATCACAATAAAGATAAGAGAGTGATTTAAATGGTTTACTGAAACAAAAGGTCAAAACCAGAGCAGAAGTTAACGATATCAGTTCTGGAGGGGAATTTTTTCTGTCAATTTAAATACTGCAATCCTATATTTGTCAAGAAAATAATTCCCTGCGAAGATGATGTAATTAGAAATATGAAGAATCTAATCCAATAAATTTTAACTTACAACAACAAATAACATTTGTAAAGTGCTTTTCTCCCATAGGACTCAAAGCGCATAAGCATGGCTCAGACCAGTAATTGGTTGGTTGGTAAATTTTAGTACAAAGGAAGAATTCTACAACTCTGCAAATGCCAGGCTAAACAGGTGGCTTTTCAGTCTGGATTTGAATAACTCCAGGGATGAAGCTGTCTTTACTGGATCTGGTAGGGAATTCCAAAGGGTAGGGGCAGCATGACAGAAAGCTCTGGCTTCAAAAGTTTTGAGGTCCCCTCTGGGAGTGACCAAGTTTATGGATCCTGGTAATCTAAGGTTGTGCAGTTTCAGCAAGTCCTTCATGTATCCAGGGCCCAAATTGTGTAGGGATTGGAATGTCATTGATTCTGATTAGGGCAAACAATGTTCTGTTCCATGTCCGCCATGCCAAAAGCATGCTTTTTTGTATGTCACATGCACATTATATGTTAACATAATTCAGCAGAAATTAAAAAAAAGTATTGAATACTTCACCATAAATAGAAGAAAAATGCATGCTATAAAGGGTCTGTTAGTATGTGTACACACACCAAATGTCGATTGGCTGATGAGTAGCCAATTTTACCACCTCTGTGTAATATGAGAACCTACCCACACATTCTGTTTATATACCTCAGAATGTGTTGACCTATATACTACATGGAATGTAAAAATGTTTATTCTCTTACTTTACCCTTCTTCTATGGTAAGATTGTACATTGAAGATTGTATCGATGAGCCATAGAGAAGTGGTTTCTTAACAATTTATTGCATGCAAAATGGAGGTAAAGTTCTCTCTATTAAAAACAGAATAGGTCTACATCTGAGAGAGAGAGAGAGAGAGAGAGAGAGAGAGGATGTGGTACCAATGGAGTCCAAGGACCTTCCAAAGGAGACAAAAAAAACTAGAAAGGGACACCAGGAACCCCTGATAGTGTAGCACATTGAGGGTATGGGACACTCAACTACAGTATGTGCAGAATACTCACAAGAATAGGTTGCAAGACCGGCAACCACAGTGTAACGGCTGGTGAGGAAGCCCGTCCTCATTTGGGTTCTTTAGACTTCCTCAATGTAGGTAGCTCTCCAGGAAAAGAAGTGTAAGGGTTCCAAGGAACCAACATACACGGCCAACACCCCCAGCAGAGGGGGTTGGTGTGGGATATTACTGGGAGGGAGGAGGTGCCCCAAGATGTGATGTGTGGAATGGATAATGTAAGCTGAATAAAACATACATACATTGGCTTATCTCTAAAAGAAGGGGGTAGCCCAAATAAAGTAATACAATTTTTAATAGAAACCAGACACTTGAATGATTATCAGTTGTCCTTGCTCCCAGTTACATCTGAGAGACTCATTTTATACCATGTCATGCTACAGACATGTTACCAATTAGCTGTAAGACATTACACCAAGGGTAATTTTAATTTTTCATTTCATCACTTTTGCTGCCTGATGTAATCATATTTAAAATGAGCATGTATTTTTCATAAATTAAATCTTCTCTGTTTCAACATCTGACAAGTTGTGTATGCACTCAGTTTCAGGTCTGGATTTACACCACAGTAGCCTATAGACACAGATGTCCTGGCACCCTAGACTTCACTGTCCATGAACCTACAAACCCCCGCTGCACGGATCCGCAAGTGTGCTGGCTGGCCCAGATGTCACTGCTCCCTTACTTCCCTTGCCCTTCACAGGTAGCTTCAGGTGTCCCTTAATATTAGGTAGCCAGAGCTATACTCATTGTTAAGTAGCTAGAGGTGCCTCTCCTGAAGGGAGAGCTGGTCAGTGGAATGCAGAGAGCCAGGTGAGTAACCTCTTCTTTACATTTCGCTCAGCTTCTGCATAGGTAAGGAGGGAGAGAGGCGCTCAGGGAGGGAAGTGAGCCGCCTCTCCATCATCAGGCGCATGTAGGCACGTGTCTACAGTGCCTTATGGTAAATCTGGCCCTGCTAATTTTTGTTTAAAAGGAACCTGAAGAGAGATGGATATGGAGGCTGCCATATTTATTTCTTTTTAAGCAAATTCAGTTGGCTATCCTGCTGATGCGCTACCTCTAATACTTTTAGCCATAGACCCTGAACAAACATATGCAGATCAGATGTTCCTGACATTTTTTTTGTCAAATCTAGATTAGCTGCATGCTTATTTCGGGTGTGATTCGGACATTACTGTAGCCAAAAAGACCAGCAGGGCTGCCAGGTAACTGGGATTGCTTAAAAGGAAATAAATATGGAAGCCTCGATATACATCTCACTTCAGTTGTCCTTTAAGTAAAAGTCTTGAATGGTGCATTGTGTTTTTTTTTTGGGTGGGGGGAGGGTTGTAAATCTATTTCCACTTTAATAATTTCTTAATAGACATTCCATCTTCTTAACTTGACACTGTACTCTTTGCTATAAGCTACACACCAGCTTCCCCTGCAGTTGTATGCAATTATCCTGGAAAGGGACACAACGTATGTGCAGAGGAAGCATATGCCAGTAATTGTATCCCAGAGCCAAAGCAGCAAGTTTACTTTATTTGATGTTGGTATAGTATTAGTCTATTTTCTAAAATTACCTGTGAAAACAAGTCTAGTTTCTTGCACAGAGTTACCAATAATTGAAGGACAAGCGTAGAATGCAGGCTAAGGCCTGGAACCCACTAGGAATCACTGCAAGACTTTAAAATCGCCGCAGCACTGTGTGCAGCGATTCCTAGGGCATTTGTGATCATGATTACCCAACGCTTGGAAGCTCTGTACAGTAACCCGTAAAGCGCTTCCAATTTTTGATTCATGGTTTTTTAAAATAAAACTTTATTATACTTTCCAGGCGTCCTTCTTCCATCCGTAGCCCCACCCCCTAAAGAAAGAGGTCATAGGTGCTTCTCTATGCCCAATCAGAGAAATATCTGTGACATCTTCCATTAGGGGCGGGACTATGAACGGAAGAAGTAAATCCATAGACCTAGCAAGTATAATAATAGTTTTTTTAGTTAAAATAGTAGTAGTTTAGTAGTTAAAATAGTTTTTTTTAAAGTTAAATGCTCAGCCCCCCAAAAGCACTGCATAATCTTTTGGATAAGAGATTTATGCAGAGCTTATATATAGTACTTTGCATTAAGTGCAAACTGCTGCATGTCCTGCAATTGCAATTACCCTAAAAACAATCACACTAATGGGTTTGCCCCCACTCACTTTTATTGGCAAAGCATTTTTGGGAATCGCCGGGGAATGTCGGTGATCCTAAAACACTTCCAAAAATTGCCCTAGTGGATTCCCACCCTAAGACTCAGGAGTCCAATTATTATTCCACAAAAAAAAGACATCAGATCATTCATGAAAACCGGAGCAAGTGGAAAATACGTATGTTGCCCTGGAGCCCACATGAATTGTATCTACTGTTCAACAAGATGTGACGTGAAAATGAAGCAAGTATATGCTCTACTCCAGCTAAAGTTGATAAAAGATGCTCAATTGCAGTTCCATGTTTATTTCATAACAGTGAACTGTTAAAGGGTACGTGAAGTAACGAGCAGAAAAACATTTCCAAACTTTTGTTATTCTCCAACCTGACACAGTAAAGCTTCAAGCCTATATTTTGTATACAAATTAAGACTATGGAATCCAGGAAAGTTCTATTTAGGATTAGGACTATACATAAAATTTTTATCTCATCAGTTTATTTCCACTTCAGAATTTGCTTTAAGTAGTGGCAAGCACAAAAGAGATTGGGGGGGGGGGGGGAGGGTTAGAATGAAGAAGTATAATTTATATACAGTAGTATATAATAGAATAGTATATAATCATAGTATTGCATTTATGGATGAACACAAATTTTGCATAAATGTAATTCGCAATCACGATGCAAAATCATAATGCAACATTTTGGGAAAACTCATAATTCATTTTGGATATAAATGTAATCAGGAACCGTAATTCCACAATTTCATGTAATTTTCACGTCATTGTATGCCGATTTTAGCGGTTAATAGCAAAGCCCCCGAACATGTTATCATCACCAAAATTGCTACTTTTGTTAAGAAGAGTAGTCAAGAAATAAGTTTTTCAAAAATGCCTTGTAGTTTTTGAGATATTTGAAAGGAAAATGGTTTTTCAACTTTCATTTTTCTGAGTTTAAAAATCATTTTTCCTTTGCATTTTTAAAATCTATTTTCTAAAAAAAAAACTATAGTCTTTTTGAAAAAATATTTTTTGACCTATTTCCACTATTCTCCTTAATATATGTAGCAATTTTGGTGACAATCTTTGCTATTAACTGCTAAAGTCAGCAGGAAATTATGCGAATATGACATGAAAATTACATGAAATTACAAATGGATTACACAAAGTCAATTGAATTTTCAAATCATAATTACATATGGCTGTTATTGTGAAAAAATTGCTTAAAGCGGTTCTCTGGGGGGGTGTTGAAAATAAAAACCGCCACTTACCTGGGGCTTCTATCTGCCCTATGTAGCGGAAATGTCCCACACTGTCCTCCACCGATCTGCCGTTCCCCGCCGGCACCGGGCATTGTTCGCCTTTTATAGCCGAATAATGCGCCCTGCCGTTCTCATCATCAGAAGCTTACTGTGCAGGCGCAGTAGGAAGTTTTCTTGCACTGCGCCTGCGCAGTAAGCTTCTGATGACGCGGGCGGGAGCGAGCAGGCCACGGCCGCATAGCCGCAGTTGGACGGCATGCAGCGCTAGACCGGGGATGGCGGCGGGGAACGGCGGATCGGAGGAGGACGGCGTGGGACATTACTGCTACAGGGGGCTGATAGAAGCCCCAGGTAAGTGGCGGTTTTTATCCTCAGGCTCCCCCACAGAACCCCTTTAAGTGTAATAAGTAGATTATAACCATCACTAATAGTATTGCAATCTATGGGGTGTTCAATTTAAAAAGGTACAATGGCACTCATCTTATCTGTTTCAAAGCAGTTTAGTGTACAATATTGCTACATCTTACATATATTTAATCATAAAATATAATCATTACATATAATTACATCATAAAAAAATGAAACTGAACAGAACAGTACCTTATTAATTTGGGTCACATTCTCGTTGTTTCCACAGGCATCAACAATATCTGGATAGAGATCAGTCCATCCATTCAATGTGCAGGTTCTGCTAATATTTCCTTCAAGGAAAAGAATCCGGAATTGTGGTCAATGTCAATGCTGGCACAGGGTGTTTGCATAACTTAAAGAGACTCCGTAACAAAAATTGCATCCTGTTTTTTATCATCCTACAAGTTCCAAAAGCTATTCTAATGTGTTCTGGCTTACTGCAGCACTTTGTACTATCACAGTCTCTGTAATAAATCAATGTATCTTTCCCTTGTCAGACTTGTCAGCCTGTGTCTGGAAGGCTGCCAAGTTCTTCAGTGTTGTGGTTCTGCTATGCACTCCCCCCTCAGGGGGGAAAGAAACACACAAATGATCTCTTGAGATTCAAAAGGAATTCTGTATACAGCCTGCTTGTGTATGGATGTATTTTCTATGTGTGGACATACTGTACATCAACCTACTTCCTGTTTTGGTGGCCATTTTGTTTGTTTATAAACAAACTTTTTAAAACTGTTTTTAACCACTTTTAATGCGGCGGGGAGCGGCGAAATTGTGACAGAGGGTAATAGGAGATGTCCCTTAACGCACTGGTATGTTTACTTTTGTGCGATTTTAACAATACAGATGCTCTTTAAGTATTTCTACATAACAGAATGCTTAGAAGAGTATTCTGTTGGGCCTTAGAGGGGATCTAATTAACATGTATAAATACATCAGAGGGCAATATAAAAGCTTGGCGGATGAGCTTTTTGTCCCTAGGCCATCTTCACAAAGGACTAGAGGACATGATCTGCGCATGGAGGAAAAACGTTTCAGCCATTTATTTAGGAAAGGGTACTTTACAGTAAGAGTGATTAAGATGTGGAATGCATTGCCACAGGAAGTAGTTTTGGCAAATTCTATATCTGCATTTAAAGGGGTCTTAGATGCTTTCCTTGCATTGAAAGACATAATTGGCTATAATGACTAGGTAATGCCCAGTGATGTCGATCCAGGGATTTTATCTGATTGCCATCTGGAGTCAGGAAGGAATTTTTTTCCCTTTTGGGATAAGGATGCTAACCAGGCAATTCAAAAGTAAAAAATCACTCTTAGTTTTCTTATCCATAAAACAACATTCCACAGTTTCTGTGGCTCTTATTTGGTATATCTGCCACACAAAGGAAGTTGCAGTGCATGCTGGGTTGTCTTTTTTAGCTTCTTTACTTTCCCCTCAGACTGAACTAATGCCGCCTGATTTCCTGAAGCCTCTTTCTCTCTTGTTTTCCCCTCCCACACCTCTGTTCCTCTCTGATTGGCCAATATTTCTCATGCTGAGACAATGTACTTTCTATTGCAGAGCTGGGTGGGAGTGCCTGAAGACTGGGATGAGGGCGGGCCATACATAAACAATCAGGCAGAGGAGAGTAAAGGAGGAAATTACATCAGCATTGGCTTCAAGATAGACACAGTTAAAGCGGTTTAAAACCCGGACATAATACTTAATAAAAACATGTTTTCCTACTTTTTATATGCCATACGGTTATCATATTTGCATTTGTCCATACGTATTATTATTCATTTATAAGTTATAGCTTACCAAAAGTACAGTTTTTTGCTTTGTGAGCTGACTCTGCATTTTATTAATAACTGCTTTTACTCATTCATTCAGGCAGGCAGGCAGACGGGCTTTGATTCTTTGTCTCTGGGAGCTTCTCCACAGTCAGAGAATGTGTCACATTCCTTACTTGATACATTAAGTAAACACAAGATAACATTGTTTAACATTGGGATGCGGCAGGCTGTGCAGGAACTGAAGATTCTAAAGCCTGTGTTTAACCCTTTGAATGATGTTCTAGTAATAAAAAAATGCTGGTTGTATATAATATGCTGTGAATCATCTATTAGAGCAAAGAAGACATTCTGGGTTATATTCCACTTTAAGAAGGAGAATCCTAAGAAGGATTTTCTCTTTTTTACTATAGAATAATCACAAAAAGCAATATGTGGACAGTGCAATACAAGCAAGTATTTATCTACTTATACATGTGTTTTTTTCTGAGATAGTATGGCTGACAGCTCCTCTTTAACAGTTGAAGTTAGCTTAAAGAGTGAGTCTGCTTCATTACCATTTTCACAACTCTCACAGCTCATCAAAGCTCCTTCAGTACCCAGAATTCTGAACGCAATGCGCGTTCCTTTAAATGCCGGCTGCTGCTGTGAGCAGCTGGTCTAGTGAAGGAACGCAGTCGTGATACTTCACAGCAGCAACCGGCATTTAAAGGAACGCGCATTGCTTTGTAAACAGCATGTGTAACTAAGGAAGGCACGCTACACTGCAAGACCTTGCGTATCGTGCAGCCTTGAATTTAGCTCATGGTGCTGTCATGGAGCTTGCGCTGCTATAGCAGCTCAGTTTCATGAATCAGCCCCCATCTCCTTTCTCCTAGAAAGAGACATCCGTTTCACATAATAATGCAATTACGTGTTTAGCAGGGGTGGCACATGTAGTCTGTCTCCTGCCGTCCCATAACCACTGCTATATAACTTGGGAGCTACATCACGTATGGGATGCATTAAGCTTCCAAATAGGAGTAAGCAGCACTGGCAGAGTCCCAAATGAACCTGGGGCTGGCAACGCAAGAGTGCTAACCACTGAGGCACCATGATGACCTTCGACTAGTTGGTCATTCCTTTTTCATTGGGCTTTGCTCCTTATCTGTCATTACAGACTTGCAGATAGTGAAATAATTCTGGTGTACAGGTCATGTTTGGTCCTGAACTGCATGTCAAACAAGTGATTATGAGGATGTCATTGAAGAAGAGCTTATATCTCCATTGATAGTAGTACAAATATGGAAATCTGTGGGCCAGATTTATCAAAGCATTACCAACAGTTTTTTCTTCTAAAACTGTTCTACCCAGCAGAGGAACTGTTCTGTATGATAGTAAGAAACTTCTTAAATCCTATGTAATGGTAGCAGTTTAGCATGGGTTTCTAGAGCTGCACTACAGTTAAGAACAGTGCAAATCCATTCCTAAACTGCTGCAGATTAAGAAGTGCTTCATAGCAGTTCTCCAGATAGTGCAGGCTAGATGTGATTTGTGAAGGGCTCCTCCCCCTCACTCAGCAGGCATGTTGGTTACCTCAGCAACAGCAAGTTCCCTCACACGCTGCACTGCCTGAGAGACCTTCCTAACTCCTCCTATTCCTGACAGTTTAAGAAGGAATCTGCACTATTTAGTGGTTTCTTAGGATGTCTGAGGCAGTTCTGCATGGATTTCTAAAAACCTACTAATATTTTGTCTCAGACACTCTTGATAAATGCCCCCTCTCTGACTCTTACTACAATGTCACATTGTGCATCACTTACCTTCTTTGCTGAAGAAATGCTTTAGCATTAAAGGGCAGGACTGGGTGACTGTCTCCCCAAATTTAGCATGGTCCCAGCATGTGATGTTATCCCACACTCCTAAACATCCTGTGGATAAAAGATATGGATGGTAATGAATGTTATTAATGATGTATTCATGCATCATTCTTCAAGAAACAGAACGTTCACAGTTGGGTGGATTATAAAATTTTATGCAAATGTCTAATACTTACATGGTTAGACTTCTGTTAATAAAGGCTCAATGACTTTTTACTGCTGTTCTATCCACACTGCCATTTTATTAATAACTAGTTTTGACATAATTAGTTTGTTATATATGTATATTCCTACCTGCTGCATATTTTTATTGCACCTCTACAATAATGTGAATTAGTGAATATGAACAGAAACTTCATGCCAGTGGGCCCCGGGGGAACTGATGACTGGATGGGTTTATGTTTGTGATTCTAATTGGCGACCTCAGTACTGCAAGCTGAGAGAACAAGCAGAGAATAATTCAGCGTCAAGCTGTGTAGATTGCCTTCCATTTATAGTTTACTAACGTGTGTTGGGCATAATTATCAGCCATAATAAGATTAACTTTGTACACAAGTAGCATTATTATTCAACCTGCATAAAGAACGCCTCCGACAGCTCTTCAGTCACAAAGTTCTAATTTAAAATATAATCTGGGGTGGGTTGGCTTGTAAAGATAAGAAGTTTTGTAAGGTTAGGTCTTATTTATGGCTTTAGCAAATTTCCACTTTTGATTAAAAAAAATTGCTATGATATATTAGTGTTATACCCAAGTATTGTGTAGTGTTATCCTATTAAAACGATCTTTGCATGTCAATAAACAGCTGCTATGAAGGTGTTAAATTGCAGCTCTGACTTGGGCTTTTTGCTAACAGCTTCTGCATTTGTTTAGTTGGGGGGGTGATTTTGATTTTGTTTTGAGTTTCACACCTTGCACTGTAAATAATGTGTACCCCTGATAAAGCCCTTTTCGGGTGAAACATGTAGGGTTGTTTGTGTGTATTTTGTGGGGTGAATCACATCCTCTCTAGTATCTGTTAGCAGTGTTTCAAAGAGTTAAACCCTTTTAAAGAGGCGAGGGAGGTGGAGTCACGTTTCCTGTACTTGTATGTGGGGTGATTTGTGAGTGACTATCTCACGGTCGCTTCTACCCACATGTGACTTCACTCTCATCTTATACTTACCTCACGAGTCCCCCCAGTGGGGTATATAAAACGTATACTGTTGCTATGAACCAGTCTAGGTGTTAAACACACCACAGGTGACAGATTTATGGACTGATTACAACATTTATATGCATGCATATTAATGACACTTTGGGGTTTATTCACTAAGTTAAATAGTGCTAGTAACCTCCTGTTACTTGTGCTATTTAAAAACCAGTTCTGGACTTACAGGCTTACATCCCCCTAGAGACCAGGCTAATTTTTACAATTTAGTGCTCTGCAGCTTTACCTGTGTGCTGCAAAGCCATACAACTTAGCACACACATGAATCCTCTCCCCCTTTTCTGCCCACCAACAGAGCTTTCTGTTGGTGGGCTCTGATCGCTGTTACAGGCAGTGTTGTTTTGTTTTATTAATTTATTAATGTATATATTTTTTTATAAAGTTCTCTTTTTTATTTTTATTTCCCCCCTCCCTCCCCTGACATCCGTTCACGGCGATCCTCTCTCATATGCATCAGCCTATGAGAGGGGGCTTCAATCAGAACCTCTCCAGGGGGCAGCGCTGTACAATGTAAATAGTTTAACAGTCTGCTGGCGGCGATCACCACTGGTAGACTGATCCAGCAGGGATGTGCAAACATCGGCGTGCGTGATCCCCTGTAAAACCCCGCCCCAGGCGGTCCTGGGGCTGCCACCTTCCCAATGCCTATCAGCATTAGGCGGTCGGGGGGTTAACGCCCCTTAACCTCCTTAGCGGTAACCCCGTGTGTGACACGGGGTAAGCCGCCGGAGGGTGCCGCTCAGGCCCTGTTGGGCCGATTTACATAATTTTTTTTTTGCTGGACGCAGCTAGCACTTTGCTAGCTGCGCCAGCACACTGATCACCGCCAGCCCGCGCCCGATTGCCACTACCTGTTGCGGAGCGCGCCCCCCCCCCCCCAGACCCTGTGCGCTGCCTGGCCAATCAGTGCCAGGCAGCGCCGAGGGGTGGATCGGGACTCCCAATGACGTCCCGACGTCGCTGACGTCGGTGACGTCATCCCGCCCCGTCGCCATGGCGACAGGGGAAGCCCTCCAGGAAATCCCGTTCTTTGAACGGGATTTCCTGATCGGAGATCGCCGAAGGCGATCGAAGCGGGCGGGGGGATGCCGCTGAACAGTGGCTATCATGTAGCGAGCCCTGGGCTCGCTACATGATTTAAAAAAAAAAAAACTGCTGCGCTGCCCCCTGGCAGAATTTTTCATACCGCCAGGGGAGTTAATCGTCATTGCTTGCATGCTATGCGCACTAGTGGCAGCACAGCATGCATAATCAGGCTTAGTCAGGGGAGCGGGCACTCAGCGCACACTATGTTGCGGGTAGTGCAGCATAGTGAACGCTATTTAATTACCACCGCTCCCTGCAAATACCGAGTGCTCCACTGATCCCGCGATTAGCACCGGCGGTTCTAGTCACTTTGTAAAAACAGGATTGCAATGGAGAGGGAATGATGCAATGCATACAGTGAAGTATGCAGTAAATGGAAAGTATGCTTCACTGTAGCTGTAAATGTTCACAATGTCCAATACTCCACAGCATGCCTCGCATTATGCATTATTCACTGCATCGCACTGTAAGGCGCATTGCGCTGCTGCGTAACGGACGCATTCTAGAGTGGCTAGCTGCACTACAGTGATGCATACTTTTCATTTACTGTATTCTTCAATGTATGCAACGCAACGTGGGGAAAGCAGGCGCCACTACTTTCCTGATCCGCTGTGTTCCTGCTGCTATAGGGAATAACAATGAGCTTCCGAATTCCGCAGAATTCTGATTTCCGAGTCTCTGATCAGAAATCAGCTTTCCGCAGAGGTAACCAGTATGCAGAAATTGGTATGCGGGTAGAGACTTCCACATAAATACTACCTTACAAAGAGTCGGAAATTTTAGGCTGATCACAAGACTCAGGAGTACTGGGCCAATCAGTGAATCAGGGCCGGAGCTACCATAGGAAAAAATGGGCAGTTTCCCCAGGGCCCCAGAGCCTGTAGGGGCCCCCAAATTGTCCCTCCCCCATCTGAACTGTTGCTCCCCAGGAACACTGCAGAGTCTGTTAAGTTGGGAGATGATTGGGGGAGGGTCAGCAGCCAGCTCAGGGGCCCAGGAGGGAAATTTGGCTGCAACAAAGGGCCTCTGATGACGCTTTTTGGTGGTGTCTGTTGGGGGCCCCCAGGCTAATCTTGCCCTAGGGCCCCATTGTTACTTGAACCGGCCCTGCAGAGAATCAGTATTGTACCGCAGAAATCGAACTACTGAAGACATTTTAGGCCACTCACAAGACTCAGGAGTACTGGGCCAATCAGAGAATGCAGAATTGTGCCGCGGTTGCCAACTGGAAATGCGGATTACGTATAATAGCAACATCTAAAAATAGGGAATTCCGCAAAAAAAAATTGTATAATTAACTAACTGCATTGTTAACCACTTCACCCCAAAGCGGTTTTTACCCTAACAGACAAGAGCGATTTTCACCTTTCAGTGCTCATCCCTTTCATTTGCCAATAGCTTGATATTTGTTTTCAGTAAATACTTTATTTTCTATGCATTTTAAAGGGAAAAACAAGGAAAAAATGAAAAAATACAATATTTCTCCAATTTCACCCCCTACAGTTTTAATATAAACACTGCTACTGTACCTAAAACCCACACGTTTTATCTGCCTATTTGTTCTGGTTATCACAACATTTTAATGATGTCCCTAGTACAAAGTACGGTGACAATGTATTATTTGCAAATAAAGGTGTATTTTTTCGATGGTGTTTTTTTTCCTCACTAATCTCACGTGCACGCGCACAGGAATGCACGTGCACATGCAGGAATGCGCACGCGCACAGCGGCAGCAGCACTGTCTGACTTATAAAAACGTCCTGGAGCCATTAAGAGGCTCTAGCAGGACGTTTTTATAAGTCTGCTCGTCATTAAGTGGTTCATTTGTATTAGCAAAAAACTGAAATTAGAAAGCCGGAAATCTGAAAGACACTTATCTGAATGTGGTATCCCATTGGAATTAAAAATCTGCATTTCTGACCAACCTAAACAGGGAACACAACGGCCACTGTGAACTTAGCCTAACATGCACATGTACATGTACTATTATAATATAATTGCATCACATTAGCAATGTGATCATATTGTCTGACTTAAAAGACAACTGAAGTGAGAGGGATACGAAGGCTGCCATATTTATTTCCTTTTAACCACTTGAGGACTACAGTCTTTCTAACCCTTAAGGACCAGGCACTTTTTTTCCATTCAGACCACTGCAGCTTTCACGGTTTATTGCTCGCTCATACAACCTACCACCTAAATGAATTTTGGCTCCTTTTCTTGTCACTAATAAAGCTTTCTTTTGGTGCTATTTGATTGCTCCTGCGATTTTTACTTTTTATTATATTCATCAAAAAAGACATGAATTTTGGCAAAAAAATGATTTTTTTAACTTTCTGTGCTGACAGTTTTCAAATAAAGTAAAATTTCTGTATACATGCAGCGCGAAAAATGTGCACAAACATGTTTTTGATAAAAAAAAAAACCATTCAGTGTATATTTATTGGTTTGGGTAAAAGTTATAGCGTTTACAAACTATGGTGCAAAAAGTGAATTTTCCCATTTTCAAGCATCTATGACTTTTCTGACCCCCTGTCATGTTTCATGAGGGGCTAGAATTCCAGGATAGTATAAATACCCCCCAAATGACCCCATTTTGGAAAGAAGACATCCCAAAGTATTCACTGAGAGGCATAGTGAGTTCATAGAAGATATTATTTTTTGTCACAAGTAAGCGGAAAATGACACTTAATGACAAAAAAAAAAAAAAAAATAAAGTTTCCATTTCTGCTAACTTGCGACAAAAAAAAAATGAAATCTGCCACGGACTCACCATGCCCCTCTCTGAATACCTTGAAGTGTCTACTTTCCAAAATGGGGTCATTTGTGGGGTGTGTTTACTGTCCTGACATTTTGGGGGGTGCTAAATTGTAAGCACCCCTGTAAAGCCTAAAGGTGCTCATTGGACTTTGGACCCCTTAGCGCAGTTAGGGTGCAAAAAAGTGCCACACATGTGGTATTGCCATACTCAGTAGAAGTACTATAATGTGTTTTGGGGTGTATTTTTACACATACCCATACTTGGTGGGAGAAATACCTCTGTAAATGACAATCTTTTGATTTTTTTACACACAATTGTCCATTTACAGAGTTATTTCTCCCACCCAGCATCGGTATGTGTAAAAATACACCCCAAAACACATTGTACTACTTCTCCCGAGTACGGCGATACCACATGTGTGGCACTTTTTTGCACCCTAACTGCGCTAAAGGGCCCAAAGTCCAATGAGTACCTTTAGGATTTCACAGGTCATTTTGCGGAATTTGATTTCCAGACTACTCCTCACGGTTTAGGGCTCCTAAAATGCCAGGGCAGTATAGGAACCCCACAAATGACCCCATTTTAGAAAGAAGACACCCCAAGGTATTCCGTTAGGAGTATGGTAAGTTCATAGAAGATTTTATTTTTTGTCAAAAATTAGCAGAAAATTGATTTTTATTGTTTTTTTCACAAAGTGTCATTTTCCACTAACTTGTGACAAAAAATAAAATCTTCTATGAACTCGCCATACACCTAACGGAATACCTTGGGGTGTCTTCTTTCTAAAATGGGGTCATTTGTGGGGTTCCTATACTGCCCTGGCATTTTAGGGGCCCTAAACCGTGAGGAGTAGTCTGGAAATCAAATTCCGCAAAATGACCTGTGAAATCCTAAAGGTACTCATTGGACTTTGGGCCCTTTAGCGCAGTTAGGGTGCAAAAAAGTGCCACACATGTGGTATTGCCGTACTCGGGAGAAGTAGTAAAATGTGTTTTGGGGTGTATTTTTACACATACCCATGCTGGGTGGGAGAAATAACTCTGTAAATGGACAATTGTGTGTAAAAAAATCAAAAGAGTGTCATTTACAGAGGTATTTCTCCCACCCAGCATGGGTATGTGTAAAAATACACCACAAAACACATTGTACTACTTCTCCCGAGTACGGCGATACCACATGTGTGGCACTTTTTTGCACCCTAACTGCGCTAAAGGGCCCAAAGTCCAATGAGTACCTTTAGGATTTCACAGGTCATTTTGCGGAATTTGATTTCCAGACTACTCCTCACGGTTTAGGGCCCCTAAAATGCCAGGGCAGTATAGGAACCCCACAAATGACCCCATTTTAGAAAGAAGACACCCCAAGGTATTCCGTTAGGTGTATGGCGAGTTCATAGAAGATTTTATTTTTTGTCACAAGTTAGTGGAAAATGACACTTTGTGAAAAAACAATAAAAATCAATTTTCCGCTAACTTTTGACAAAAAATAAAATCTTCTATGAACTTACCATACTCCTAACGGAATACCTTGGGGTGTCTTCTTTCTAAAATGGGGTCATTTGTGGGGTTCCTATACTGCCCTGGCATTTTAGGGGCCCTAAACCGTGAGGAGTAGTCTGGAAATCAAATTCCGCAAAATGACCTGTGAAATCCTAAAGGTACTCATTGGACTTTGGGCCCTTTAGCGCAGTTAGGGTGCAAAAAAGTGCCACACATGTGGTATCGCCGTACTCGGGAGAAGTAGTACAATGTGTTTTGGGGTGTATTTTTACACATACCCATGCTGGGTGGGAGAAATAACTCTGTAAATGGACAATTGTGTGTAAAAAAATCAAAAGATTGTCATTTACAGAGGTATTTCTCCCACCCAGCATGGGTATGTGTAAAAATACACCACAAAACACATTGTACTACTTCTCCCGAGTACGGCGATACCACATGTGTGGCACTTTTTTGCACCCTAACTGCGCTAAAGGGCCCAAAGTCCAATGAGTACCTTTAGGATTTCACAGGTCATTTTGCGGATTTTGATTTCCAGACTACTCCTCACGGTTTAGGGCCCCTAAAATGCCAGGGCAGTATAGGAACCCCACAAATGACCCCATTTTAGAAAGAAGACACCCCAAGGTATTCCGTTAGGAGTATGGTGAGTTCATAGAAGATTTTATTTTTTGTCACAAGTTAGTGGAAAATGACACTTTGTGAAAAAAACAATAAAAATCAATTTTCCGCTAACTTTTGACAAAAAATAAAATCTTCTATGAACTTACCATACTCCTAACGGAATACCTTGGGGTGTCTTCTTTCTAAAATGGGGTCATTTGTGGGGTTCCTATACTGCCCTGGCATTTTAGGGTCCCTAAACCGTGAGGAGTAGTCTGGAAATCAAATTCCGCAAAATGACCTGTGAAATCCTAAAGGTACTCATTGGACTTTGGGCCCTTTAGCGCAGTTAGGGTGCAAAAAAGTGCCACACATGTGGTATCGCCGTACTCGGGAGAAGTAGTACAATGTGTTTTGGGGTGTATTTTTACACATACCCATGCTGGGTGGGAGAAATACCTCTGTAAATGACAATCTTTTGATTTTTTTACACACAATTGTCCATTTACAGAGTTATTTCTCCCACCCAGCATGGGTATGTGTAAAAATACACCCCAAAACACATTTTACTACTTCTCCCGAGTACGGCAATACCACATGTGTGGCACTTTTTTGCACCCTAACTGCGCTAAAGGGCCCAAAGTCCAATGAGTACCTTTAGGATTTCACAGGTCATTTTGCGGAATTTGATTTCCAGACTACTCCTCACGGTTTAGGGCCCCTAAAATGCCAGGGCAGTATAGGAACCCCACAAATGACCCCATTTTAGAAAGAAGACACCCCAAGGTATTCCGTTAGGAGTATGGTGAGTTCATAGAAGATTTTATTTTTTGTCACAAGTTAGTGGAAAATGACACTTTGTGAAAAAAACAATAAAAATCAATTTTCCGCTAACTTTTGACAAAAAATAAAATCTTCTATGAACTCACCATACTCCTAACGGAATACCTTGGGGTGTCTTCTTTCTAAAATGGGGTCATTTGTGGGGTTCCTATACTGCCCTGGCATTTTAGGGGCCCTAAACCGTGAGGAGTAGTCTGGAAATCAAATTCCGCAAAATGACCTGTGAAATCCTAAAGGTACTCATTGGACTTTGGGCCCTTTAGCGCAGTTAGGGTGCAAAAAAGTGCCACACATGTGGTATCGCCGTACTCGGGAGAAGTAGTACAATGTGTTTTGGGGTGTATTTTTACACATACCCATGCTGGGTGGGAGAAATAACTCTGTAAATGGACAATTGTGTGTAAAAAAATCAAAAGATTGTCATTTACAGAGGTATTTCTCCCACCCAGCATGGGTATGTGTAAAAATACACCACAAAACACATTGTACTACTTCTCCCGAGTACGGCGATACCACATGTGTGGCACTTTTTTGCACCCTAACTGCGCTAAGGGGCCCAGAGTCCAATGAGTACCTTTAGGCTTTACAGGGGTGCTCAAAATTTAGCACCCCGCCCACTTGCCAGGACAGTTAACAAACCCCACAAATGACCCCATTTTGGAAAGAATACACGCTAAGGTATTCCATGAGGGCCATGGTGAGTTCATAGAAAATGTTATTTTTTGTCACAAGTTAGCGGAAAATGACATTTTGTGAAAAAACAAAAGAAAACCACAAAACCACAATTTCTGCTAACTTGTGACAAAAAATAAAACATTCTATGAACTCACCATGCACCTCACGGAATACTTTTGGGTGTCCTCTTTCCAAAATGGCATCATTCGTGGGGTCTGTCCTGGCATTTTAGGGTCTCTGCAATCATTACATGTATGGCCAGTATTAGGAGTTTCTGCTATACTCCTTATATTGGGCATAAGGGTAATGCACTGTGGGCTGAAAGGAAAAATTAACGTCAAACAATCAATCAATGTGGATGAAAAAATATCTGCCAAAAAATTTTGGAGAAAAAAAAAAAAAAAAAAAAAAAGAGGAAGGCGTCTGCCAGGACATAGGAGCTGCCGCCCCAAAAATCCAAACCCACCAGCTCGTATGCCCTGGCAAACCTGATTTATCCATTCACACCGATCGATGTGGATGAACAAATCATTGCCAGAGTTCTTTTTTGATACAAAGTGTTTGCCAAAGCATATGAATCCCCAACACCACTCCTCGGCCCATATGCCTCGGCAAACGTATCTTTTTGACTGCGGAGGAGAAATCTCGTCCTGCAGCGCTGCATGCACCGACTTATGTGTAAGCTGACAGACGCGCATTGTTCTGTCAGGATGCACCATCAGTGCTGCAGCTGATTGGTCGGTCTGGATAGAAAAAAGAGAGAAGAAAAAAGACAAAACAATACAAAAAGGAGGAGAAGGCGTCTGCCAGGACATAGGAGCTGCCGCCCCAAAAATCCAAACCCACCAGCTCGTATGCCCTGGCAAACCTGATTTATCCATTCACACCGATCGATGTGGATGAACAAATCATTGCCAGAGTTCTTTTTTGATACAAAGTGTTTGCCAAAGCATATGAATCCCCAACACCACTCCTCGGCCCATATGCCTCGGCAAACGTATCTTTTTGACTGCGGAGGAGAAATCTCGTCCTGCAGCGCTGCATGCACCGACTTATGTGTAAGCTGACAGACGCGCAATGTTCTGTCAGGATGCACCATCAGTGCTGCAGCTGGTTAGTCGTTCGCTCGGTCCACCTGGAAGGTTATTGGATGGAAAAAGGAAAAAAAATACAAAAAAAAACAAAAAACAGGCAAGCAGCAAAGCAATTACTTCATTAACATTAATAAACTGAACTTTTTTAATAAAAACCTTAACATTGCAAACTAAACATTAGCTTCTTTGCTTACCTGTTTTTTGTTTTTTTTTGTTTTTTTTAACTTACCTCCCGAGGACAAACCTCTCCTCCCCCATGGGACAATGTGCGAAGTGCAAATCGCACAGAGTTGTGGCGAAGTACATTACGCATTTTGTCCCAAGTGAAAGGAGAGGTTTCTGGCAGCCCTGTGTATTACGCTCTCTCAAAACCAGATGTTTGGTTTCACACTGCATATTGACATATCCGGTGGGTCGAGCCCGCCGCACCGTATCGTCCAAAACAGACCTTCAGGGAATACCACAAGAGTAGCATTCGGCCTAGTAATGAACTGCGTCGCCATAGACTAACATGACTTCCGGGCCGATCGAAATTGCCACAGAAGCCACGCAGTAACGTAGGCATGCACTAGTGTTAAGTCAAGCACTTCCGGCGTAGGGGGGGACCGCAAAGTGTGACTTTCGCTAGGCATTTTGCCCTAACGCATCGCAGCAGTGTGAAATAGCACTGAGAGACCCTTGTGTGCCTACCGCTGTGTCTGTAGTTCCCTACTCTCTAATAGTGTACCTGCTCATGGTACCTCTCAAAACACTCCCCTAGGCATAGTCCAGGCTGGTCAGGGCAGCGGGGACAATAAACAGTGGTGTCACGCCTTGTTCCAGCCCTGCTGCAGACACGACAGCGTTTTCTTCGGATTCGGTGACCTGGGGTACTTGGAATCGGATAGGCGTAATGCCTTCCATGCAGCCTGCTAGTTGCATCTTGGGGTTGGGCCCGGGCACCTCCTGGATACAGGAGTTCCATAGTGATCTGTCTCTGAAATTGTAGAAACGATCCAGTTCTCCCAGCCTTACTGTAGAGAACAAAGCTGTTGTAAACTGCCAATTGAATTAAATAAAAGGACACTTTTTTATACCAGCGCCTTGTTTTGCGGGAAAGTAAATAGGGCGCTAACCTCTGGTCATTGAAGTCCACCCCTCCCATGTTGGTATTATACTCGTGGACGACAAGGGGTTTTTCAATGACCTCAGTTCGCCGTTGAATTTGGACTGTCGTGTCTGCGTGAATGGTGGACAGAAAGTAAACGTCCCTCTTGTCCTTCCATTTCACCGCGAGCAGGTCGTCAGCACTCAATGCGGCCCTCTGCCCCCGTTGAAGTTTGGTGGTAATGAGCCGTTGGGGGAAGCCCCGGCGACTATGCCGCACGGTGCCACAGCATCGGATTCCTTCTAACTTTAAGTGCTGATAGAGGGCCACACTTGAGTAGTAATTGTCCACATAAAGATGGTACCCCTTCTGGAACAAGGGTGACGCCAAGTCCCACACAACCTTTCCACTGCTCCCCAGGTAGTCAGGGCATCCGACCGGCTCCAATTTGGAGTCTTTTCCCTCATAGACTCTAAAATAAGATGTATAGCCTGTGGCCCTTTCACAGAGCTTATACAGTTTCACCCCATACCGGGCGCGCTTGCTTGGGATGTACTGTTTGATGCCAAGGCGCCCGGTAAAACGTATGAGGGACTCATCTACGCAGATTTGCTGTTCAGGGGTATAAGCATCTGCAAATTTTGATGACAGGTGGTCTATGAGGGGCCGCATTTTGTGGAGCCGGTCAAAAGCAGGGTGGTCACTTTCATGACAGGTTTCATCATCATTGAAGTGCAGGAAGCGCAGGATGTTCTCAAATCGTGTCCTGGACATGGCAGCAGAGTACAAGGGAACATGTTGTGATGGGTCTGTAGACCAATAAGACCGCAACACATTTTGTTTGATTTGACCCATGTTTAAGAGAAGGCCCAAAAAAATTTTAAGTTCGGAAACTTGGACTGGTTTCCACCGAAATGGCTGGGCAAGGAAGACATTCGGATTGGCGGTTAGAAATTGTGTGGCTTTACGGTTGGTCTCTGCCACGACTAGGTCTAAGAGATCCTGGGTGATGAACAGATAAAAAAAGTCTAGGGGCGATCCTAGATTATCTGTCATCACCTGGACTCCAGACTGGGCGGTGAAAGGGGGCAGTACGGGTGCGGCGGTATCAGGGGATTGCCAATTTGGATTTGCCAGCACCTCTGGTAAACTAGGGGTAGTACGGGCCCGTCTACTTGATGGCTGCGACTGGGGTGTTACTACACGTGCCACCGAACCAGTTTCAACTTCCACGCTGGTGCTCGCCACTTCACCAGGGTGTACGGAAGTACTGGTTCTAGGTCCAGGAGATGCTGTGCTGCCTGCCCCACCATGAAATCTCAGACCAGCACGAGCACCACTCTGCTGCCCTTGAGGCTGATCCTGCGCCACCTGCGGTCCAACGACATGGGGTGTGGTACGGCTGGCTCTAGCCGGGACCTCAACCTCGTCATCACTATCGGTCAGTGAGCCACTGCTCAATTCAGGTACAAACTCTGACCCAGATGATTCGTCGAATGGTTCGTCCCAATCGTCCTCATCCGACTGGGCCATGTACCTGAGAACCTCATCATCGGAATACCCCTTTTTTGCCATGGTGGACTGCTAAATTTAGGGGGTATTCCTCTGAGACTACCCAGAAAAAAGAGCACCTACTTAGCGAAAGGGAGTATTTGAGCGGTAGAAAGCTGTGATCACTGAGTTTTGATTAAAAAAAAAATCAAAACTGATGTTTACAGTGCACAGCTAGTGTACAGTGGTTTTTGCAGTGATCAGAAAAAAAAATTGTGTCACTGCGGTGGGGTGGGCTGAACGCAAGTGCAGGCGAGCGATCAGACCTGATCGGGCAAACACTGCGTTTTTTAGTGGATCCTAGTGACCCTAATAGATCTGACTGCGATCAGTAATGATCACTTACAGATACTATATAGTAACAATGTTGATTAGCGACAGTGATGACGCTAATTAGTGACTGTGGTGCAGTGGGCTGAGCACTAACTGACACTAACAAAGGGGCCTAGCTAACTGGCCTAACTGCTAACACTAGTGATACTAAAAAAGTGACAGTTTCCACTGATCACTGTTTTTAGATCACTAGGATAGTGACAGGGGGGTGGTGGCGAGTGGGGAATCAGAAGCAATCAGAAACAATCACAGGCCAATCACGGGACAATCAAAGCCAATCACAGGCCAATCACGGGACAATCACAGGCCAATCACGGGACAATCACAGGCCAATCACGGGACAATCACAGGCCAATCACGGGCCAATCACAGGCCAATCACGGGGCAATCACAGGCCAATCACGGGACAATCACAGGCCAATCACGGGACAATCACAGGCCAATCACGGGACAATCACAGGCCAATCACGGGACAATCACGTGACCAATCACGGGACAATCACGGGCCAATCACGGGACAATCACAGGACAATCACAGGCCAATCACGGGACAATCACAGGCCAATCACGGGCCAATCACAGGCCAATCACGGGACAATCACAGGCCAATCACGGGACAATCACAGGCCAATCACGGGACAATCACAGGCCAATCACGGGACAATCACAGGCCAATCACGGGACAATCAAATACAATTACGGGACAATCAAATACAATGACAGCACAATATGACAGCACAATCAAATACAATGCACTGGGAAGGTGATTGGGGGGGGGGGGGTCTGAGGGCGATCTGAGGGTGAGGGGGGTTGATTAGGTGCCCGCACGGGGCAGATTGGGTCCTGATCTGATGGGTGGCAGACACAGGGGGTGACCGATGGGAGGTCAGTGAGTGATTACAGGGGAGAATAGATGTAAACAATGCACTGGGGAGGTTATCAGGGGGGGGGTCTGAGGACAATCTGGGGGTCTGGGTGGGTGATCAGGTGCCCCCAAGGGACAGTTTAGGGTCTGCTCTGATGGGTGGTGGTGACAAGGGGTGATAGACAAGTGACAGACAGGTGATAGACAGGTGGTCAGTGGGTGAGGCAGATGCAGTACAGTATACAGTATACAGGGGTGGGGGGCTGGGGGGGGGTCTGGGGGGATCTGAGGGTAGGGGGGGGTGATCAAGGGACCCTAGGGGGCAGTTAGGGACCTAATCTAAATAATAGCGTCGGCAGATAGTGGCAGGGGGTGATTGATAGGTTTATTAGGGGGTGCTTGGGTGCAAACTTGGGTCTGCTGGGGTGGTCAGGGGGGGTTCTGAAGGCTGGGGTGGGCGATCGGGGGGTCTGTGGGTGTAAAAAACCTGTTCTGTGCTTGCTCTAACAGGGCTGCCTCCTCCTCCGAGATCCGTGCGAAGATGCGTGCAGAGGAGGAGGAGGCAGCCTGTATAATACACTTTGTTACGTAAACAAAGTGTATTATACAATACTATTGGCCAGAACGTATTTTTAAACCCCGCCGGCGCTGCTAATTGGCCGGCGGGGTATCGGGCAAGGTGGGCGGGACCTTTCGCCGCGGGGAGCGCGCGTCATAGATGACGCGATCGCTCCCCGGACACGCCTTAAGGACCCGCCGCCGTCAGGCGTATTGCGGTCCTTAAGGCGTCCACTTTGCCGCCGCCCATGGGCTGTGGGCGGTCGGCAAGTGGTTAAACAATACCAGTTATCCTGCTGATCCTCTGCCTCTAATAGTTTCAGCCATAGCCCCTGAACAAGCATATGCAGATTAGGCGTTTCTGATATTAGTGTCAGATCTGACAAGATTAGCTGCATGCTTGTTTTTGGTGTTATTCAGACACTACTGAAGCCAAATAGATCAGGAGGGCTGCCAGGCAACTGGTATTCTTTAAAAAAAAAAAAATATGGGAGCCTCCATATTCTTCTCACTTCAGTTGTCCTTTCATACAATGTCCCAGTGTGAGCATGGCCAGTGGCGCACCTAGGGAATTTGACACCCGGTGCTGATTATTTACAGAGACAACCCCCTCCTCCCGGCCACGTGTGTTGCTGTAAATTTTGTGGAGTCATGGGGGAAAACAACAGGGTGGGAGGGGGAGCTGGGAAAAGATAAGATTACCTTAGATTTCACCCTCCATGAGCCTACACACCCCACCTGAACTGCCTGCAAGTGTGCTGCCTGTCCCAGCTGTCACTCCACCCTTATTCCCTTGCCCATCATAGGTAGCTACAGGTGTCCCTTAGCATTAGTAGCCAGAAATGCCCTCAATATTAATTAGCTAGAGGTGCCCCTGACTGAAGGGTGATTTGGTAAGTGGAATGCTGAGACCTGGGTGAGTAACCTCTCATTTACACTCCACTTGGGACTCTGTAATAGGTAAGGCAGGAGGGAGGCACATGGGTAGGGGATTAATCGCCTTTTCATCATCAGGAGCCTGTAGGCACATGCCTGCAGTGCCTTATGGTAAATTCAGCCCTGGCTACTAATGACAAGCAATTTCTGAAGCACTATAGACATCCTGCTACCTCTATCTGCTAATGTCCCAGCTACAGCACAGCAATCACTCTCTCTACTCACCCTGCTGCTCTGCACATTCACTCACTGCAGGCTGTGTGCAGAGAGTGAGGAGACACATTGCACATGGGACAGGAAGGGGGAGGAGTGCTACATCTAGTGCAGGAAGTAGTACAGCCCCCCTGCACTGCCTGCTGCTATTTTCCGAAATGTTGCCCGAACTATTAAAAAAAAGGTCCCAGTTGGAAGAACACAGTGACTGAGCACCACAGTGGCACCCCTAGCCATGGCTGCACCCGGTGCTGTGAGCAACTGCAGCCCTGTGGTAGGTACGCCACTGAGCGTAGTCTTATGCTAATTGCATAACGTGCGTTAAGTAATCTGTCCAATGTCTAGTAAAGTTTACGTGAACTGTCTGTACATGTAAGTTTTAACACAGTTTAGCGAATATACACTTTTTTTCCTAAGTGAAACATAACTGTTGACACAGTACATGACTTTTTGCAGGAATCCCTGTGTTCCTATTAACTTGTAGTGACAACGCTCTGAAAGGCAAACACTTCATAAAACAGCAATTTGGCAATCCGATGGGTTAAAAATAACTTTAAAATGCTGTGTAGAGAGAACAAAGCAAAGTCAAATGTAAAAGCTGTATCTGATTCAAAGCCAAAAGACTGGAAGTTCAACAGCAGGAAATATTGTAAATACATAAGTTTTTATACACAACCTTCTAGTGGGCAGAAAGTTGGCTGAGTTGAGTTAAGTGAAGGTTTTTTATTTCAGACAACATTCTTATTAGGGTAAATGGAAACAACTTGGTTTTCAGGGAATTTATTTTGTATAAATGTGAAATGTTTGGAAGGTCACAAATTGATAGCTTTAACTTTTTTTGTTTTAATTATTTATGTTAAAGCGGAGTTCCAACATGGATAAACTATTACAATTCTCAATGGAGTGCCTGTACAGAAAATAAAGCATAAATATTGTACTTGGTTCTGCTCGTAGGAAAAGAGGTCATGGAAATGTTCCTTCTCTAAAGTACAGATGATCCATGAATTACATCATCCAAGTTGATGCAGATTTTGTAGCAATTTCTATGCAGCTTGGATTTGTACCAATTCAAATCTGCAGCATCTGCATTTGACTTTTTCGATTGCAACCTACCAACAAAACTGCATCACAATGCATCAAGTTGGAAACATTAGTGCCTTGTTGATCTTCTCTGCTCCAAACTTCCTTTTGGAGGCACTTTAAAGGGAACCTTAACTGAACGGGGGGTAAAGAGTTTCACTTACCTGGGGCTATTACCAGCCCCCTGCAGCAGTCCTGTGCCCTCGGAGCCGCTCTGGAATCCTCCAGTCCCCCGCTGTCACATAGTTTCATTTTTGACGACTAACCAGTCGGCCGCCCGCCCGCCATGCGTATTATTGGACGCATTCCCTACTGCAATTAGCGATGTTGCGGACCGCAATGCATACAAAAATATGCGTTGCCACATATCTACGCGTGCAGAATGCGCTAATTGCAGTAGAGAATGCGTCCAATAATAAGCATGGCGGCCGGCCGACTGGTGAGTCGTCAAAAATGAAACTAAGTGACAGCGGGGGACCGGAGGATTCCAGAGTGGCTCCGAGGGCACAGGACTGCTGCAGGGGGCTGGTAATAGCCCTAGGTAAGTGAAACTCTTTACCCCCCGTCAGTTAAGGTTCCCTTTAATTGGTCTGAGGAAGTGGGCACAGTCTCATGAAACACGTTGCAAGCGCAAAACGAAATTCATTGTTATATGAACTGTCATTATTGAGATAAGCCACCTCCTTTTTTCCTTTTAGTCGTTTTAAACTCTTTTTTTATCTACTTCTGGGTGCCTTGTCCCTCCTTGCACATGGAGTTACTCTTTCTGATATTGCTATTATTGCATGGAAACTACTCAGTCAGACTGTGCTTAAGTTACATGCAAAAAAGATTGAGGCTAAACAGTAGAATAGGATGGATAATCCATTTTGTATCTATGGGACACCAAACTTAATACGCTCTAATAATTTAGATTAAACAATGACAGAAAGATGACTTACAACTCCCTTGGGACAAGATTTAAAAGGAGGGGCGGTAGGCTCTTCGAGTGAAGCATTAGTCTCTGCCAGTAATGCATTCGAGAAAAAAATATTTTATCTTGTAAAGTTTATTTTACAGCTTCACTTCCATAAGTCTAAAAGGGAAAACAGATGACGAGGGCTTGGTTTCTTTTTTTTCCGTTTCTTAACTGTCCTACTTGTGAAGTAGAAAAGAAATAATGTGGCAAAGTGATAGCATAGGCATGAGATGAAACAGGGATGGGTAGCAGGGGCAATTGCTTTAGTTGCAAACAGGGACGTAACTAGAAGGAAGCAGCACCAGCAATCGCAGGGGGGCCACAGAGCTGGGGGGGGGGGGGGCAACTACTAAACTTCCCTTCCTCTGATCAGGTGTTTTGGTGGCTACACTTGTTATTGGTGTGAAGATCATTATAGCTACACTTGTTTTATGACCTTTGTGAGATGGGCCTCAAGGCAGTGGAGGGCACCAAGGGGAGGCAAGGGGAAGGGTGTGCACATTGGGGGGCCCAACTAAGTTTCACTGGAGGACCAATTAATTGTTACACCAGTGGTTGTAAATGCAGATAAAGGGGGTTATCATGCTCACTACTTCAGTAAGTAGGACAGAAGGGGAGAGAGTAGGGCAGTTTTGGTAGTATGGTTGGGGTGCAGCAAATGTGGATTTTTTAACTTCCATTAGGGCCCTTTCGCACTACATCTGTAGCATTGCAGAATAATTCTGCATGCCAGCTTACTGCCCATACAATTTTATAGTGCTGTTCCCACTTCTGTGATGTAACGGGTCGCGTTATTCTAACTCGCTGCATGCCGGCTGTGAATTAACCTCTATGTCCACCCTCCATTCCAGTTCACACTCATTATAAGACGTGTGTTATGCAACGAGCACAGTGTGAATCGTAGGGGGGCCTAGAGCTGTACGGGACCCCAACTACTAGTCTTCCCCTCCTCAGATACAGGGGACTATACGTCAGATCAGGTGTTTTGTGGCTACACTTGTTATGGGCGTGAAGATGATGATGGCCACGCTTGTTTTTATAAGCCTTGTGAGATGGGCCTCCAGGCTCTGAAGGTTACAAAGGGTTGGTGAACATTCAAAGGCCCCATCAAAGTTTTGCTGGGGGCCCATGAATTGTAGTTATGCCACTGGGTGCAAATGGAGATAAAGGGGGTTATCATCAGGGCCAGACTAAGGCAGAGGCAAGAGAGGCTCCCGCCTCAGGGCGCAGTGTAGGACCACAGCTCGCTCTGCTATCATTCCCCTATTGTGTTTGAAGCAGAGATAACTAAGGAAAGAAGATACATGGCAGTGACTGCAAGTCAGATAACTACAGATTAAGGTTTTGGAGGTGTTGGGGGCCATGGGGTGCCTCTTAATCTAATAGCAATCAGTGTGTGACGGAGGGGGTGGGAGGGATGGAGGGGTGTACTTTGGTGTCTCAGCCTTGGGTGCTGAAGGGCCTTGTCCCGGCTCTGGTTATCAAGCTCGCAACTTCAGTAAGTAGGGCAGTCCCATTGCAGTTCACGCTCATTATGATGTGTTACAAGGTGTTTCTCTTAAAGAGAACCCGAGGTGTGTTTAAAGAATGTTATCTGCATACAGAGGCTAGATCTGCCTATACAGCCCAGCCTCTGTTGCTATCTCAAACCTCACTAAGGTCCCCCTGCACTCTGCAATCCCTCATAAATCACAGCTGTGCTGTGCGGATGTGTTTACATCTGTAGTGTCAGTCTCAGCTGCTCCCCCGCCTCCTGCATAGCTCGGTCCCTGCCCCCATCCCTTCCCTCCAATCAGCAGGGAGGGAAGGGATGCAGGCGGGGACTGGAGTTCTGCAGGAGGCAGGGAGAGCAGCAGACTGACACTATAGAGATAAACACAGCCAGCTCTGACAAGCTGTTTGTCAGCAGCTTGGCTGTGATTTATGAGGGATTGCAGAGTTCAGGGGGACCTTAGGGGGGTTTGGGATAGCAACAGAGGCTGGGTTGTATAGGCAGATCAAGCCTCTGTATGCAGATAATATTCTTCAAACCCACCTCGGGTTCTCTTTAAGTTTTCTCCTAGGTGATATTTTCACATCTTACTAAAAAAATACCTCTTAAGCCACCAGCAAGCAAGAAAATACTCAGAATAATTTTGACAGTACTTTTTATCCTATGTTTTGGTAGAGTGCTGAAAAGTTATTTTAAACAGAAGAGAAAAAATGATCTCCTAGAAGAAAAATTGAATTGAATCAGGCCCAACAAGTGCATCTACCTAAAATCTACCTAGCTAAACTGTAACACATCCCTACTGTCTATCATAGATCTGTCTCTGGCCAAGATCAAACAAAACAAACACAGAACATTTATATCACACTTTTCTCCTGGCGGACTCAAAGCGCCAGAGCTGCAGCCACTAGGACGCACTCTATAGGCAGTAGCAGTGTTAGGGAGACTTGCCCAAGGTCTCCTACTGAATAGGTGCTGGCTTACTGAACAGGCAGAGCTGAGATTTGAACCCAGGTCTCCTGTGTCAGAGGCAGAGCCCTTAACCATTACACTATCCAACAACCATAAACTGTGATAGCGTCTTGGCTCATGGCTGATTTAAAGGGAACCCAAGGTGAGAGAGATATGGAGTCTGACATGTTTATTTCCTTTTAAATCATGCACTTTCCCTGACTGTCCTGTTGATCCTCTACCTCTAATACTTTAATACTCTACCTCTAATACTTTAAGTCATAGACCCTGAAAGAGCATGCTGATCAGATGTCTATGACAAATCTAGCAAGATTAGCTGCATGCTTGTTTCAGGTGTAGGATCTAGACCCTTCTGACCAGAAATCTTTCCATAGGACTGCCAGGCAACTGGCATGGTTTAAAAGAAAATAAATATGGTAGCTTCCATAGGTCTCACACCTCGGGGTCCTTTAAAAGTGTGCTCAACCTCCACCACCTCTCCTAAGGCCCGGTTCACATTAGCGGTGGCCATCCGGAATCGCCGTGCCGGAGCCGGACCGCTTGCAGAACGGACGGAACGGACGCACGGCATAGCAATGAAAGCCTATGCGTCCGTTCACATGCGTCCATTCTGCCGGACCGGAGCCGGACCGGAGCCGGACCGGATCCGGACTCCGGCGTCCGTTCCAACATGCGCTATTTTTTGGTCCGGCTCCTCCGGCAGCCGTATCCGGAGTGGAGCCGGACTGCACCATCCGGCCAATACAAAGCAATGAGAGCCGGAGAGCGCACAACACACTGGCTACAAAAACCGGACGTTCTACCCCACTTCCTATGCATTTTGGATGGGGACCACATGGGCCCAGCGTTCAAAGAGTGGGGCAGCAGCGATTTCATGCTGGAGCTCTTTTTGGCAGCAACATGTCTGATATGTCTGACAAGGAGGCGAACAACAGGAAGGAGAGAATTCCCAGGTTTACGAGTAAAAAATGCCTGGATCCATGGTCCCAACTGCAGTCTCCACACGGATGGTCACACGCAGTATCCACGGATGGTCTCCACACGTCCACCTGTCTCCAACAATGACCCCAGACCCTTCTGCTGACCTCCCAGACCCCAGGTATTTACAGGATGTTATCTCCTTAAGAAACCGGATCCGGACCGCAACCGTGTTCACACCGCACGGAAACCGGATGCAAACGGACCGGATCCGGACCGGATCCGGATAGGAACCGTACGGATCAGGTCCGGTCCGGATACGGTGCGGTCCGGACATCCGGTGCGGTTTTTACTAAACCGCAAGTGTGAACAGGGCCTTAGTGACAGTAAAAACTGCATCGGAACAGCCTCAGGCCTGGTGCACACCAGAGCGGTTCTGGAGCGCTTTTTTAAGCGCTTGCAGGGGGAAAACCAAGTGAATGGGATGGTGCACATCAGAGCGGTTCGTTTTTTCCACAAATGCAAACTCAGGGGCTGTAGCATTTTTTAGATTTCTGAGGCGTTTCCGCCTCAATGTTAAAGTATAGGAAAGTGGAAAACCACTCTGAAAAACACTAGATCAGAGCGGTTTTCCAGGCATTTTTGTTACAGAAGCTGTTCATTAACAGCTTGACTGTAACAATATTTGAAATCTGCTACACAAAAACGCTCCAAAAAACGCTAGGCATGTTTAGAAAACCTCTCTAAACATGCCTAGAATCACTCCGAAATTTGCTTCAAAAACCTCTAGCCTTTTGCAGATCTGCTAGAGGTTTTTGGTGTGCACTGGGCCTTATTGTTACTCTCAGCCACCTCCCAGCAATTACATACCTTCATGGCGCCTCTTAAAAAATGCATGGCACTGAGCATCTGGTGAGCTAAGTCAGAGTCAGACCCATTGTTGTTTACCTATATGTTTAAATTAAGCAATACATCTACAGGTCCATTGACCTCAGACTCTTTCCCTCTTCAGTATTGTGCACATGGTAAATTTCTCTCATCCTTTATTGAATGATCATTAAGGTTGCAGTTTTGTGATTGAGTTCTGTACAGAAATGCTGCTTGGCATTGTTGAGCAGCATGTTGTTCTATGGATAGGGGAGGAGACACGACTGGTGGTATTGAGTACAAAAAAAAAGACAATGGCCTCAATCAGGCCCGGATTTAATTTACAGGAGCCTATAGGCAATGGTGTACTGAGATTTCACCCTCCATGAACCTACAACCCCCCAGCAATCTGTACCACAAGTGGTTATAGGTAGCTACAGGTGTCATTTAGTACAGTAGAATCTCGTTTTAGTAAATTCCGATATAGTAAACCTCTGAATTGAGTAAACTCAGTCCTCAGGTCCCAACAAATGCATCTGTATAAATATACAATGTATGACCAATTCTAATATAGTAAACTTCTGATACAGTAAACTACTTTTCCTGGTCCCATGTGTACTATAAAGGGACTCTACTGTATTAGGTATCTAGTAGTACCCTCAATATTATGTAGTTAGAGGTGCCCCTAAGTATTAGATAGCTAGAGTTACCTCAGTATTAAGGATGCCCCAGACTGAACAGAGATCTCATCAGTGGAATGCCGAGAGATTAGTGAGTAAACTCTCATTTACACTCTGCTCAGCACTCTGCATAGGGAAGGAGGGAGGAAGAAAGGCACTGGGGGAGTGGAGTGAGCCGCCTTTCCGTTATCAGGCACCTGTAGGCTCATGCCTACAGTGCCTTATGGTAAATCTGGTCTGTAAAATATCTAATTCGCTATTTTACACTTTTTTCAAAAAGAACTAAGATTTCCCTTATGTACTAGAAGTTCTGTAATTTACCGAAAAAACATGCCCCTGCACCGTAAGTCTCACCAGCTGTGGAGCAGGTCAGACAGGAAGCTGTGAGTGTTCCCACAAGCGGTGTGCATCCCTGGCCTCCTTTTAGGTGTACTGCAGCCACCACAGGGAGTGCTTCTCTATACCAGTGTATAGCTATGCACATCTAAAGGCATGCAGAAAAGCCTTTTTAAATGTGTCCTTCTCCTGCTCTTTCGTTCTGAAGTCCAGAGTATCGTATCAAATAGGGAGAGAAGAAAGACTGTGTCGCTCGCCCTATTGGCTGTCTGCTACATCTGTCAATTTTACAGCATGAAGAGTGTGAGTTATTGGCTGGTCAGGACTGGAGGCAAATACCAAACACTTTTGCTCGATTTACTGCATGCTTTAATCTTTGTGAATTGCAATTTCTTGACATTTCTTGAGATATTTACCGCACGAGTCGTTAATTTACCTCACTAGTCTGCAATGTTACTTTTCATAGCGGTAAAAGGTTTAGTGGATTGGCATTTGGCAAGGTGAGCAGTAAAATCAGCAGTTTTCCACATTACTGAATGGGTAATGCTTAGTGAATTAAGGCCAATGCATACTCATTAGTTTCTTGTCACAGATCAATAAACAGTCACTAGGGGAAGCAACTGGGCAGTTGTATAGATGTTAGATTCTCAAAATGATTGTTTGGGCCGTGAATGATCTAGTGTGTGTGCAAGGCTTTAATATGAAAGTATGTACATTAATGAATGTGTGTATGTGAGTGATGTTTGTATGTCTGTGTGTGTGTGTATGTGTGTGTGTATGTGTGTGTGTGTGTGTGTGTGTGTGTGTGTGTATCTGTATATGTGTGTGTGTGTATCTGTATATGTGTGTGTGTGTGTGCCTGTATGTGTGAGTTTGTGTGTGTGATGAGTGTGTGTGTGTGTGGGGGGGGTGGGGTGGGGTGGGGGGGGGGGTGGGGGGGGGGGTTGTGTGTGTGTGGTGTGTGTGTGTGTGGTGTGTGTGTGTGTGTGTGTGTGTGTGATGAGTGTGTGATTGTGTGTGTGTGTGATGTGTGTAGTGAGTGTGTGTGTGTGTGTGTGTGGTGTGT